>NC_083227.1:6590676-6838176 GCF_032191835.1 Heteronotia binoei | reverse complement strand
CTCTCATCCACTTTGTCTCAAATCAACATACCGTCTCTGGCTTGGGGGATGGCCGCAACACTGGCCTCAGTCGCCCATCTGCAAGAAGACCCACCTGGACACATGAAGTGGCCTTAGGCTGAATCAGACCCTCGGCCCACTGAAGTTCCAATTCTATGATTCTATGAACAAGTGAAGTTTCCTTACACTGAATCAGACCCCTGGTCATCCTCTCAGTCCAGCATTGGCTCTCCAGGGTCCCAGGCAGAGTTTTTCATTTCACCTCCTACCTGATCCTCTTCATTGGAGATGTTGGGGAGGGAACCTGGGACCTTTTGCATCCAAAGGAGATGCTCTGCCAGGGAGCTGCAGCCCCGCCCGAAGCGGTGGGAAGGGGGTCAAAATGATGCATTGCTATTCAATATTTGGATTCATTCCACCTCACAATGGCAGCAAGTTGCACCTTTGGCACCTAGGAAAGATCCTTACCCAGAGAGGCCACGTTCCCATAGTTCTCCAGCATGACTTCCCTGTACAGAGCTCTTTGTCCTGGATCCAGAAGGGCCCACTCTGCCTCCGTGAAAGAGATGGACACCTCCTCCAAGGAAAAGGGACCCTGGAAGAAAAAGAAGATTCCCTCCTCTTCAGAGATCTCACCCAGGAAGGGAGTCATCTGGGAAGGTACAGAAAATAAGGCTTGGGATGGGTACATGCAAGAGCATTCAAAGGATCTCTCTTACGGACTCCTTGTAGAAACAGAAGGAGCAAAAGCTCCCCTGAGAAAGGAGGAGGGACCCAGGCTGTGCCCCCCCTGCTCATCTCTCCTACCTGGATTGGAGGTGCAGCGACTGTTCCCACACCTTGGAAAAGACAACGGCTCAACAGCATCTCTTCACTGCCTGTTCCTGAGACAAGAGAGGGAGGGAGGGTGTTTGCTTGTTTGTTTCCTGGTTCACACACACACTATTCTCAGGGTTGTGAAACCTTCTGCTATCTACACTCAGCTCGTTTTTAAAATACTTTATACTACATTCTAAGAGAGACAGAAGAGAAGCACCAGGGACCTATGAGCCTTAGGAATTATAAATACTGCCAATGTATTTCAGACTTCTGTCAGAGTTGTGTTTGCTCTACAAGGAGGGAAGTGAGGAGTGGAAATGCAATAGCATGAGATAGCACCATCCCATAGGACCAGACATACCTGGATCAAATCTGGGGACTGGAGGGTCATAGGAATGAGCTTTCAGAGTGTCTCTGGGGCATGCTGAATTGGAGATGTATTTATTTATTGTTACTGTAATATTTTAATGTTGTAAGCTCCCCTGAGCCCGCCTTGCACGATATGGCAGGGTATAAATCGCAGACCTTTTAAGGAAGGAAGGTGAGAGATGAATTTTTAAAATTATG
Organism: Heteronotia binoei; assembly: GCF_032191835.1. Lineage (NCBI taxonomy): Eukaryota > Metazoa > Chordata > Lepidosauria > Squamata > Gekkonidae > Heteronotia > Heteronotia binoei. The sequence goes on along the minus strand of NC_083227.1, from coordinate 6,836,790 downwards.
GGATAAATGGTCCTCCAGGAGTCTGTCTGATCTTTTAGAGACATCACAGTGTGTGGCTATTGAGTGCCACCAATTAACTCTGTGTTGACTATAGAAATCTGCATTCCCCCCCCTGACCTGACCTCTCTACCCATCACATTCACAGGCTCCCCAGGCACAAGGAGTCCTTACCACAGGAGAGGGCATCTTGGGCACGCTCCACCGCCTGCCCCCTCTGCCCCTGCTCCAAGGAAGCCCCTTCTGCCTCAGGGATTGCAGCTTCCATCTCCAAAGGTGGTCCCTGCATCTGAAACAGCAGCAAGGGAGAGGGGTAAGAGATGGAATGGAAAAGAGACCAAGGAATGGATCCTGCCCCACTCCCAGATAATACACCCTCCTATCAGCAGATCTGATGAGTTATCTGCAGGGGTCAGAAATTCTCTAGCAGAAGAGGCTCTACACAATTATCTGGCAAGGAAACTTTAATATAAGGTCAGATATCATTACTTGAATTATACACACCTGGAGGGAATCCCCTCACCTGTTCTGCCTGCCTCTTCTCCTCTGCCTGACTCAGGAGGAAACCTTCGGCCAGGGCCACCGCCTGGGAACTGGTCTCTGGCCCACATCCTCTGACCCAGCCCTGCATTTCCTGGGGCAGGAGAGTCAGGAACTGCTCCAGGATCACCAGGTCCAGGATCTGTTTTTTGGTGTGCCTCTCTGGCTTCAGCCACTGGTTGCAAAGTCCATGGAGCTGGCTGCAAACCTCTCGGGGCCCATCAGCCTCATGGTAGCGGAACAGCCAGAAGCGTCTGCAATCTCCGTCTGAAGTCATGGTGTCCTTAGCCAAGATCTCTGGCCCAGCCCTTTCCCAGAATTCAACATCACTTCCAGATTGGATGGGATGGGGGCCTTTCCTTGCTCCTTTGCCAGTTCCAGGTCCTGCTGGGTCCTGCTCTTCCATCTCCTTCTCCTCTGTCTATGAAAACATGCCTTTATTCACTGGGCTATGAAGAAAACCTTCTTCCTGAGGGGATGGGGAGAGACAGACAGTGTGTGCAAAAAGGAAAATGCGTACACACAAACACACAACCTTCACCCCACCCGAACCCCAAAACAAAAAGAAGCAGGGAATATACAACCAATTCATCCAGAGAATTGCCCGGGCTTGCAATTCTCCCCGCCTCCCTCCCTCCCAAGATCTAAACGCTTTTCTCTCCAATAAGACTTACTTCCAAGGAGACCTCCCGGGATCCGGCTGCTGCAAGGCTTTCCCCTCCTCCTGCAGCTTCTCTGCACCCCTCCCAGTCCTCCTTCCCCTGCAAATGCAAACCCCTCCCCTTCCCAGGGAAAAGCCCCTCCCTCTCCTTGCTCGGCCTCTCTAGCAAGCATCTCAGTGCTTTTAACCCTCTCCGTGCTGCAGAGGAAGGAAAAGGTGTCCTGGAGGCGCTTCAGCCGGGCTGACGTCAGCCACGCCTTGTGCTGCTCAATGGGGCTGCTCGGGAGTAACTCTGCTGCAGGGGGTTGCGCTCCTCCCGGGTGTCCCGGGCTGCTCAGAGAAAGGAGGCTGCAGCTGGGCCCCCCCTCCTGAGTCCTCCCCCTCCAGAAATAAAGACCATCAAACTCAATGGGGCTTGGGGGGGAGAAAAGGGGGCGGTGTAGTGATGAGGGCACCAGGCTCTTCTTGGAATAGGCCATTTGGCATTTCTGTTGCCCCCCTGGAGAGAAAACCGCTCTGGGTCTCCTGGCCCTTCCTTGCAAGTCCAGGGAAATGCTGAGTTCTTGGGTTAGGGAACACAACCAATTTCTTTCAGCCCAAGCTAATCCTACTGCCAGAATGCTTTCGGCTTCAAAGTGGGAAGACCCCCAAAAGCTCATAGCAGGCTGAACTACGAAGGGATCAGGGTTGCAGAGCTGGTGGGGGGTAGCCAGGGGGCTGAAGGCGAAGGACCCCCGCCCTGGATTATCCCTCCCAAGGGACACCAGGCTGGAGGAAGGGGGGTTCTCCTCCCGCAGGGTCTCTGCTGGGCTGGCCAACCTCCCAGTGGGGCCTGGGGATCTCTCCAGATTACAATTCATTCCCAAACTTCAAAGTGCAGATCCTCTGGAGAAGATGGCTGCCTTGGGGGGGGGGGGGCGGGCTTTCCCTCTAAGGCAGTATGTCTCCTGGAGAATCCTCCCCTGCTTGGAAATTCCCCAACTCAGATTTAGCCATTTCCGCTCCGCCCATATTCCAGGAGCTCCGCCCAAGTCCCTTCTCCCTCCTGTCCACCACCCACCCACCCTGCAAGGCAGACCAGTCCCAGAGGGAAGGCTGGCCCAGGGTGAGTCAAGTTCGAATTCAGCCCTTCCTCCAGGCAGTTGGCAAACCTGAACCATTTTCTCCCCCCCACCTCCATCTTCAGGGCCCTTCACTCCCTCTGCTGCGGTTGCCAACTCCACGTTGGGAAACGCCTGGAGACGGAGGGGCGGCGGTTTGCGGACACGATGGGATCAATTGGGGTTTAATGCTACAGAGTCCCCCCCCCTCAGCAGTCGCCCTTTCCCCCAGGGGGGCTGATCTCTGTGGTCTCTGGAGAGCAGCATTGTTATTCCAGAAGATCTCCAGGCCCTCCCTGGAAGTTGCAAAGCAAACGGGAGGAACGCATAAGGCTGAGACACTGGAGAGACCTGTGTTCAGGTAATATCATAATCAGTTAGTGACACTCAATATTCATGCACATTTGGAAAGTTCCAAAAGCTTAATGCAGAAAAACTAATTTGCTTACTAATCAATCCTCAAAATATATAGACAGTTCAAAGCACTAAGCATGTATTCGCATAGAATCGCATAAACGCTTACAAAAACATAGCAAAGATAAGATGAGACAATGCGAGATGCATGAGTCACCATGAGAGTCCACCATTTACTGGGATTTTTCATCATTGGTGGAGCCTCATCGTTACTCATGCATCTTGCGTTGTTTCATCTTATCTTTGCTATGTTTTTGTAAGCGTTTATACGATTCTATGTGAATAGGTGCTTAGTGCTTTTAACTTTCCGAATGTTCATAAATATTGGGTGTTACTGATTATTACTATATTCACGGAACAGGGGTCTCTCCAGTGTCTCCTCCCTGGAACTCGGCAATCCTGTCCCAGTTGAGGCACAAATCCCATGGGAGCCCCCCTCCCCCACCCCCTCCTTCCCAGGTCTCCTGCAAGGCCCTGCCAGGAGCACAACCCCAGTGGGTCCCAAAAGGAAACGAGCCCCAGAAAAGGGGGGTGAACTGGACTCTTCCTCCCCCCCCCCCCCCAGCTAGGCTGGACTTCCCTTGTTTAATTAAGAGACGTCGGATATGTTGCTTTTAACAGAAACTCTCTTTGGGAAATAGCTGGAATGGATTTTATAGTCACCGTTTGCACATTAAATAGATCTGTTTGCCATCTTCTGTCCAGAGCTTTCGGCAGCCCCTGTCAGAATTTTAAAGCTACCAGCTGTAAAGATGTTTGGTTCAATGCACCAAAGCTGACCCGTCTTTCCCCCAGTCTGGGCCTCCTGCATGCAGCCTCTTTTGGACCGCACCTGCTGTGCAGACAAGGGATGGGTCCCAGCGGAGGCTATGCCCAGGGACCAGGTGGCTTGACAGAAAGGGCCCCAGATAGCCTGGCCCTGGCTGCACGTGGGGGGGGGGAGAGGGGAATCAAACCCACTTCTCCCACAGTGCTCTCTTCTTGGAGTCCATGTCATCCTATGGGCCCATGGGATACAAGGCAGTCCATTCTGTCCTATGGGATGATAGGATAGACTAGAGTCCATTGTGTCCTACGGACCCACAGGACAGAATAGAGTCCACTCCATCATAGGAGCCAACTGTAGCCTAATTTGAAAAGAAAGAGTGAAGAGTATTTGCAGTTGGAAAAGGGGCTTCATGCATTTTATAGTATCAGTCTGTCTGCTGCTGTTGAACTGGCCCCTCCCTGCTGCGAATAAAGATTCCTTTTGTGTCAGGTGATGAGAAGTCGGTGCTGCTGTTTGCCTCATAAACATCTCTCACAGTTTTCAGTTTGGTTCACAGATGATTGCTGTGGACGGTCAAACCTTCTCCCTCATGGAGTATGTTTGTGAATTAAGGATGCCGGCTGGTTACAATATATTAACTCCAGCAGCAGAGAGGCTGGAGATGTCTGTTACCCTCACATTTTCTATTCCTTCATAGGCTCTGGGAAAGGAACTGTTTTTGCCAGATTTGAAGATGTCAGAGTTAGATTGGCAGATACCCTGAAGCAGCAAGTTTCACAGAGGAGGGGGACCACTAAAAACAGCCTCCCTCCTTGGTGTAACCACATTCTCAGCCTTTCAGAACCAACAACACCAGGTCCTTTGAAGGAACCTTAGAAACAGCTTTAAGAAAGTTTCACCCTTTTTTGGGTTCTCTGAGGAACACGAGAGCTAGACTTGTGCCTCAGGCTCTTCCCACACGCAGAGCATTGAGAAGGTTCCTATCTTCGGTGGACTCTCTGATTCTAGAAGAGAGATTAGCTGATTTTCAGACTGGGAGATCACATTGCCCATCCTTATTTTCTTCTCTGGGATCTTTTTTTTTTATTATTTTGAACATGGCTAATGCTCTTTCCAGTCCGAGCACTTATAACATTTATTTGTTAGGCAGCTTACAATAACATCTTTATAAATGATTTGGATGAAGGAACAAAGGGAATGCTTATTAAATTTGCCAATGATACTAAAATGGGAGGGGTTGCAAATACAGTAGAAGACAGAAACATGATACAGGATGACCCTGACAGGCTGGAAAACTGGGCTAAAACCAATAAAATGAATTTTAACAGGGATAAACGTAAAGTTCTGCATTTAGGTAGGAAAAATCCCATACATAGTTATAGGATGGGGGAGACTTGTAGTATTTCTGAAAAGGATCTAGGGGTCTTAGTGGATCATACGCTGAACATGAGTCGACAGTGTGTTGCGGCGGCTAAAAAGGCAAATGCAATGTTGGGCTGTATCAACAGAGGTATAGTGTCCAGATCACGTGATGTGATGGTATTGCCTTATTCTGCTCTGGTAAGACCTCACCTGGAGTATTGTTTTCAGTTTGGGGCACCACATTTTAAGGATATAGACAAGCTGGAACGGGTCCAGAGGAGGGCGACGAAGATGGTGAGGGGTCTGGAGACCAAGTCCTATGAGGAAAGGTTGAAGCAGCTGGGGATGTTTAGTCTGGAGAGGAGGCAGCTGAGAGGTGATAGGATCACCAAGTATTTGAAGGGCTGCAATATAGAGGATGGGGTGGAATTTTTTTCTGTACCCCCTGAGGGTAGGACCAGAACTAATGGCTTGAAATTAAATCAAAAGAGTTTCTGGCTCAACATTAGAAAGAACTTCCTGACCGTTAGAGCGATTCCTCAGTAGAACAGGCTTCCTCGGGAGGTGGTGGGCTCTACTTCCTCGGAGGTTTCTAAACAGAGGCTAGGTGGCCATCTGACAGCAATGAAGATCCTGTGAATTTGGGGTAGGTATTTGAAGGTTTCCTGCAATGTGAAGGGGGTTGGACTAGATCCAACCTTTCCAACTCTATGATTCTATGAACAAACATTTCCCATTGGAACCCAAAGGATAAGGTTTCTTCTGTAGAGTCAAGCCTTTTAAAGCAGTTGGCACCTTTTCTGGATACACTGCAGTCCAAGCTCTGCTCATGGCACGAGTTCGATCCCAGCAGAACCTGGGGTCAGGTAGTGGACTCAAGCCTTCCATCCTTCTGAGGTCAGTAAAACGAGTACCCAGCTTGCTAGGGATAAAGTGTAGATGACTGGGGAAGGCAATGGCAAACCACCCCGTAAAAAGTCTGTAAAGAAAACATCATGAGCTGACATCACCCCAGGGGTTGGTAACAACTTGATGCTTGAACCTTTACTTACATTACAGCCCTTTAAAGCAGCTGGGACCTTTTCAATACTTTTTATGGTCTCTGGTTGTCTTTTAGGTGTGAAAAAGGGGGAAAGCTCTTTTTATGGGCTAAGCACTTACATGGATCCTCCTTGTGTGGGTTTCTTGATGCAGCTCTGACTGAATCTCCTTCAGAGCTCCCAACATTAAAATTGTGTCTTCGCTGTGTGGGTTCTCAGTTGCCATCGAAGAGTGCTTCTGCAACAGCGTCTCTTTCCACAGTCTGAGAATTCAAAAGGTTTCTCCCCTATACGACCTCATATACGCTTTAGAAAATTGTCACACGTTCAGAATCTCTTTTCAACATTTCCTCCCCATGTGTGGGATCACTGATTCAGCTGAAGAGTGCCACTCTAAATGAATCTTCTCTCACACTCCGAGCACTCAAAAGGTTTCTACCCTCTGGATTCACCAATGCAGTAGTCGTCCTTGCTTCTTCTGGGGCACGTCCCATTGACTGCTCCCCTTACCCTCATCAGGCTACATGGGAGAACAGCTGCCACTGCATTAAAGGAGGCTGATGGGCCAACAGCTCTTCAGGAAGTTCAATGTATGTGTTGGGGGGAGAGTGGTCTCATTCATGGGGATGGTGTCCCTCCCTTAGGGCCATTTCCCAGTCCAAGTGCGGCGAGCCATGGACAAACTCTGAGGATTCAAAAGGTTATCCCTTGTGTCTCTTTCCACACTTTGATCATTCACAATGTTTCTCCTCTGTGTGGGTTCTCTGATGATGCTCAAGACTCCCACTCCACATGAATCTCTTTCCACACACTGAGCACTGATTAGGCTTCCCCTCTGTGTGGATTCTCCTATGCTTTTGAAGACTGCCACTCTGACTGAATCTCTTTCCACACTCCAAGCATTCAAAAGGCTTCTCCCCTGTGTGGGTTCTCTGATGCCTTTGAAGATTGCAACTCGTACTAAATCTCTTTCCACACTCCAAGCATTCAAAAGGCTTCTCCCCTGTGTGGGTTCTCTCATGATATTGAAGATTGCCACTCCACATGAATCTCTTTCCACACACTGAGCATTCAAAAGGCTTCTCCCCTGTGTGGGTTCTCTGATGCCTTTGAAGATTGCAACTCGTACTAAATCTCTTCCCACACTCCAAGCATTCAAAAGGCTTCTTCCCTGTGTGGGTTCTCTGATGCCTTTGAAGACCGCCACTCCGACTGAATCTCTTTCCACACTGAAAGCATTCAAAAGGCATCTCCCCTGTGTGAGTTCTCTGATGCTTTTGGAGACTGCCACTATGTGTGAATCTCTTCCCACACCCTGAGCATTCAAAAGGCTTTTCCCCAGTGTGGGTTCTCTGATGCTGTCGAAGACTGCCACTCCAACTGAATTTCTTTCCACATTCTGAGCATTCAAAAGGCTTCTCTCCTGTGTGGGTTCTCTGATGCTCTTGAAGATTGCTACTCTGACTGAATCTCTTTCCACATTCTGAGCATTCAAAAGGCTTTTCCCCAGTGTGGGTTCTCTGATGTTGTTGAAGACTGTCACTCCGACTGAATCTCTTTCCACACTCTGAGCATTCAAAAGGCTTCTCCCCTGTGTGGGTTCTCTGATGCTGTTGAAGACTGTCACTCCTACTGAATTTTTTTCCACACTCTGAGCATTCAAATGGCTTCTCCCCTTTGTGGGTTCTCTGATGCTCTTTAAGACTGTGTCTCCATATGAATCTCTTTCCACATTCTGAGCACTCAAAAGGTTTCTCCCCTGTGTGGGCTTTCTGATGCTGTTGAATATTACTACTGAGACTGAATGTATTTCTGGTCTTTAAGTATTCAGGTTTCCGTTGTCTCTTTATTCTTTGATACACAAGAAGCTGTGATCTATTTCTGAAATACTTTCTGCACTGAATGGATTTGCTTGCTTTCATTTTCCTGTGCTTTGGAAAATGTATATTCCACTGTCTTCCCTCACGCTTCTCAGCCATACAGCCACCTTTCTTTCTCTTCACTCGGATTGGATTCCTAACATTTTCGTTCAAGTCTTGATTTTTAACTTTATCCGGCATTTCCTGATGAAGTTTCTCACCCTCCTCATTCCTCTGATCATCCTCTGCTGGAATAAAGAGAGAGAAACTGTTAGCACTTGGGAAGGCTGGTAAGATCTAAAGGCATCTATGGGACTGCAGGAGGAAAGAACTGATGGCCCTTTGGCTTCATCCAGCTGGACTGATCTCAGCCACCCCCCCACCTCCCCCCAAGAATATCTGGTATTTAAGGATACCTCCCCCACCCATGAAGAACTTCAGCTGAACTCTTGCCCAGAAGGAGCTTCTGAGCCTCCAGATTAAGGCCTCCCTCCCTCCTTACCCACCGCCCTCTATGATTGTTCCAGACCAAATGTGGCTCAGAAGGGAATCAGGAATCTCATATGGTTATTTCTGTCCTGTTCTCTTGACATAAGAGTGAAGGTCACTCACTCTGAACCAACTCATTTGGGAAGGAAATATGCTCTTGGAAGCCTCTGGAACAGGGTTTCCCAAACTTTTTCCCGCTGTGTTATTTTGACACTTCTCCTTCATGGCGCACTAAAATTTGGGAGTGGAGCCAGGAGACTTTGAGGGTGGAGGCGGGAGACAAGAAATCATGTACAAATAAGCCTAAAACTACTGCAATGTTTTGTTTAGGAAAAGTAGGAGAATAGTGGGATTTTGGAATGCGATTTTTTAAAAATAACATCAAGAAAAAACACAAGGATCACACAGGAGAAAACTAAAAATATAAAATGCTCTCAGCTTGGGAAAACATGAAATGGCGAGGGGGGGGGGAAGGAGAGAGGGGAGAGAGAGAGAAAGAGAAACAGAGAGAAACAGAGAAAAAGAGAGAAACAGAGAGAGAGAAAGAGAGAGAATGGGAGAGAGAAAGAAAGGAAGGGAGAAAGGAAGGGAGAAAGGAAGGAAAAAAGGAAGGGAGAATGAAAGGGAGAATGAAAGGGAGAATGAAAGGGAGAATGAAAGGGAGAATGAAAGGGAGAAAGAAAGGGAGAAAGAAAGGGAGGAAGAGAGAAAGAGAGAAAGAGAGAAAGAGAGAAAGAAAGAAAGAGAGAAAGAAAGAGAGAAAGAGAGAAAGAGAGAAAGAGAGAAAGAGAGAAAGGAAGGAAGGAAGGAAGGAAGGAAGGAAGGAAGGAAGGAAGAAAGAAAGAAAGAAAGAAAGAAAGAAAGAAAGAAAGAAAGAAAGAAAGAAAGAAAGAAAGAAAGAAAGAAAGAAAGAAAGAGGGAGGGAGGGAGGATGGAAGGAAGGAAGGAAGGAAGGAAGGAAGGAAGGAAGGAAGGAAGGAAGGACAGGGAGGGAAGGGGAGAGAGTTGGAAACAGAGAAAAAAAGAAAGAGAAAGGGAGGGAAGGAGTGAAAGAAAGGAGGGACAAAAGGAAGAAAGAAAGAGAAAAATAAAAATGGAAAGAAACGGGATGGGAGTAACTCACCTTTTAAACTGCTGACTCTCGTGGCACAAGCAGGGCTGAGTCCCCTGACCTCAGCTGGCCAAGGGAAGCCAGGCCTAGTTCCCGCCCCCCTGCCTCCTCCCTCCCTGGTTAAGGCGCCCCTCCCTCCGGCAAGGCGAGGAAACAATACTGAGCTCTCACTCAGCGCGGGTGCAGGCTGTCAGCAGGTTGAACGTATGTCCAAAAAGGCCACCACTGCTGCTCCCTCCCCCGCACTTCCTGGATGGGAAGGAAGCATGGGAGAGGGAACAGCAACAGCAGCCTTTTCGGATGTTCGTTTGACCTGCTTCTGCACTGAGTGAGAGTTCAATCCGTTTTCCCCGTCGGCGGGAGGGAAGATGCGCCTTAATCAGCCTGAAACTGAGCTGAGGGGTGAGGGCGGAAGGGAGGAGTCATGAGGGGAGCACAATGCTGCGGGGAGGAGGCGTGGGGAAGGATGGCAGACCACCGGTGGCCCCGCGACCTGGCACTGAGGCCGCTGTGGTCCAGTGCCAGGTCCCAACCCTGCTGTTGGGAAATGCCGCTCTAGAAGAACCCTGCAATCTGTCTTCGAATGCAAGGCTGTTCTCTTTCTCCGCCAGTTTCTGTTATACTTTTGGCTTCTCTTGCAGAGAGAGAGGGAGACAGAGAGAGAGAAAGCCATCAGTCTTACATGGGGAAGGAAAGAAATTAAAGACTAAAAATTCTTCTGGAAGGTCAGCACCACAGTCCGGATCAAAGCCCAGAATCTGAACCAGTATATGCAGAATGGCATAGAATCCTAGTTCCCCCAAGGGTTACAGGCATTGTGACGGGGTCTGGTGTGATTTGTGGGTGTTCACAATTTGAGCCTCCCTGCAGTTAACATCATCATTTCTTTCAAGGCCAGATCCCAGAATGTGGTCGTTGGCTAATCGTGAGAACCTTTATCTTGTTCTGCAAACAGGAGGGTGAGGGGATGAGGATGCTCAGGGGTGGCCCGATGCCCCATGGCTCCCAAGGCAGACTCGCTGCCTGGCGCCCTCCCCCACAGCACCCCCCCCACAGCACTCCCCCACAGCTCCTTGTCCCCCTTCCCTGCTGAGACTCCTTCTCTTCCCTCTGTTCCCCACCTCATGTCGATTTCAATGCCGGAACTGGCTCTAGCGCCACGTTACGGCTATATAAAGCCCTCCCTCTGCCGATCACTTGATCAGCAGAAAAAAACACACGACAGGGTCATGCTCACAATCTGTCAGGACGAGCGTCCTGAAAGGGCAGCCCCACTGCCGCTGACTCCTCCCCTCTCCACTTCCTGAATGGGAGAGGCATTGAAATTGACATGGGGTAGGAAAGGAAGGGAGGAAAAGGCGGGGGGCAATGTAGGCCTTTGCCTTGGGGGAGGGGGGGGATGCCGAATTTGCCGCCCTCGCCCTTCTGGCGCCCTAGGCAACTGCACAGTTTGCCTAGTGGGGGAGCCGGCCCTGCGGATGCTGCTGACAGTTTCTGGAAAATTCCATCCAGCAAGACCTTTGATTGGGTCATTCATACCACCTGATCCTAGAGAGGCAGAAACTATAATATGGGCATGGATGAGAGGGAAGCCAGGCTAACTTTATGCTCCCGGGATGCTAGTACACCTGGATGTTTCCTTGCTGCATCATGAAGAATACATCTCTCTGGAGTACCTGAGGCTCCAGTTGCAATACTGATGCTGCAACAAGGAGTGCCGTTTAGGTGCGTCCTATCTTAGATAGTTAACTTTTTTTTGTTTTACTGTTGGTGAGCTTCATAAACTGTGCTGTTTTGTGATGTCTTATTTTCTAATTATCAATATACTTTATTTTTAAAAGGGGTCTGTTTTACTTGTGGGAAGCCAGTGAGTCGGGTGTCGCTCAAGTACAAAGAGAAGTGACCATGGGGGACCCAGGCTTTCATTCTTGACAGGATCATTTCCAGATCACAGGCAGAGCAAATGGGATTCTATCCAGAGGGAAGGGTGTGTTATGTATATAATAATAATAATAATAATAATAATAATAATAATAATAATAATAATAATAATAATAATAATAATAAAAAATTTATTCTTATATCCCGCCCTCCCCCGCTGAAGCGGGCTCAGGGCGGCTCACATGACATGGTTTACACCATGATTACACTAAAATCCATCAATACATTAAAACAATTAAGATTAAGTTACATAACAATTAAAATTTATCAAGTATAAATTAAAGTGCCACAGTTCAGAATGTGTATAGGATGGCTAGGTGTCATTTCGAGGTGCCATCTTAAATGCGAGTTGACAGAGGGTGGTTTTGCAAGCCCTGGCTGGAAACAGAGCAAGAAGGATCTAAACCCTCCCAGCGTCCTTCTGAGGGACTCTCATCCCCTTTGTCCCAGGTCAACATACCTTCTCTGGCTTGGGGGATGGCCACAACACTGGCCTCAGTCGCTCATCTGCAAGAAGACCCACCTGGACACATGAAGTGGCCTTAGGCTGATTCAGACCCTCGGCCCACTGAAGTTCCAATTCTATGATTCTATGAACATGTGACGTTTCCTTACACTGAATCAGATCCCTGGTCCCTTGGAGTCAGTATCATCCTCTCAGTCCAGCATGGGCTCTCCAGGGTCTCAGGCAGAGTCTTTCATTTCACCTCCTACCTGATCCTATTCAGTGGAGATGCTGGGAAGTGAACCTGGGACATTTTGAATGCAAAGGAGATGCTCTGCCAAGGAGCTGCAGCCCCGCCCTAAGTGGTGGGAAGGGGGTCAAAATGACGCATCGCTATTCAATATTTGGATTCATTCCACCTCACAATGGCAGCAAGTTGCAGCTTTGGCACCTAGGAAAGATCCTTACCCAGAGAGGCCACGTTCCCGTAGTTCTCCAGCATGACTTCCCTGTACAGAGCTCTTTGTCCCGGATCCAGCAGGGCCCACTCTGCCTCCATGAAAGAGACGGACACCTCCTCCAAAGAAAAGGGACTCTGAAAGAAAAAGAAGATTCCCTCCTCTTCAGAGATCCCACCGGGAAAGGGAGTCGTCTGGGAAGGTACACAAAATAAGGCTTGGGCTGTGTGAATGCAACAGCATTCAAAGGATCTCTCTCACGGACCCCTTGTAGAAACAGAAGGAGAAAAAGCTCCCCTGAGAGAGGAGGAGGGACCCAGGCTGTTCCCCCCCTGCTCATCTCTCCTACCTGGATTGGAGGTGCAGCGAATGTTCCCACACCTTGGAAATGACAACGGCTCAACAGCATCTCTTCACTGCCCGTTCCTGAGACAAGGGAGGGAGAGAGGGTGTTTGCTTGTTTGTTCCCTGCTTCACACACACACTATTCTCTGGGTTGTGAAACCTTCCGCTATGTACACTCAACTCGTTTTTAAAATACTTTATTCTACATTCTGAGAGAGGCAGAAGAGAAGCACCAGGGACCTCTGAGCCTTAGGAATTATAAATACTGCCAATGTATTTCAGGCTTCCGTCAGAGTTGGGTTTGCTCTACAAGAAGGGAAATGAGGAGTGGAAATGCAATAGCATGAGATAACACCATCCTGTTGGACCAGACATGACTAGAACAATTCTGGGGACTTGAGGGCCATAGAAATGAGCTTTCAGAGTTTCTGCTGAATTGGATATGTTTTATTTATTGTTACTGTGACGTTTTAATGTTGCAAGCCGCTCTGAGCCCGCCTTGCAGGACAGGGCGGGGTATTAATTGCAATTTAAATTTAAATTAAAATAGGTTTTCAGCCTGACACAACCTCAACATGACATCACATTTGTCCCAAGACCCTCCCCAAAGCAACTAGAAGTGCTGGGCCCCATAGCCTTCCATCCCTACTCCACCCACAGCAGCCCCCCAGATGACGCTCCAAGCACAGGCACAGAAGGAAATTGTCCCCATGTTTATTGGCCCCCAGGGACTGGTTTCAGGGCTCTGCTTCCCCAGAAGGTGGATGTTCCTTTTCGAGGTTTGCCTGCCTTCCCCTCCCCAGGGAATCTGAGACCTTTTAAGGAAGGAAGGTAAGGGATGAATTTTTAAAATTATGGGATAAATGGTCCTCCAGGAGTTTGTCTGATCTTTTAGAGACATCACAGTGTGTGGATATTGAGTGCCACCAATTAACTCTGTGTTGCCTATAGAAATCTGCATTTCCCCCCCTGACCTGACCTCTCTACCCATCACATTCACAGGCTCCCCAGGCACAAGGAGTCCTTACCACAGGAGAGGGCATCTTGGGCACGCTCCACCGCCTGCACACTCTGCACCTGCTCCAAGGAAGCTCCTTCTGCCTCAGGGATTGCAGCTTCCATCTCCAAAGGTGGTCCCTGCATCTGAAACAGCAGCAAGGGGGAGTGGTAAGAAACAGAATGGAAAAGAGACCAAGGAATGGATCCTGCCCCACTCCCAGATAATACACCCTCCTATCAGCAGATCTGATGAGTTATCTGCAGGGGTCAGAAATTCTCTAGCAGAAGAGGCTCTACACAATTATCTGGCAAGGAATCTTTAAGATAAGGTCAGATATTGTTGCTTGAATTAGACACACCTGGAGGGAATCCCCTCACCTTTTCTGCCTGCCTCTTCTCCTCTGCCTGACTCAGGAGGAAACCTTCGGCCAGGGCCACCGCCTGGGAACTGGTCTCCGGCCCACATCCTCTGACCCAGCACTGCATTTCCTGGGGCAGGAGAGTCAGGAACTGCTCCAGGATCACCAGGTCCAGGATCTGCTTCTTGGTGTGCCTCTCCGGCTTCAGCCACTGGTTGCAAAGTCCATGGAGCTGGCTGCAAACTTCTCGGGGCCCATCAGCCTCATGGTAGTGGAACTGCCAGAAGCGTCTGCAATCTCCGTCTGAAGTCATGGTGTCCTTAGCCAAGATCTCTGGCCCAGCCCTTTCCCAGAATTCAACATCACTTCCAGATTGGATGGGATGGGGGCCTTTCCTTGCTCCTTTGCCAGTTCCAGGTCCTGCTGGGTCCTGCTCTTCCATCTCCTCCTCCTCTTGGTTCTCCTCTGTCTATGAAAACATGCCTTTATTCACTGGGCTATGAAGAAAACCTTCTTCCTGAGGAGATGGAGAGAGACAGACAGTGTGTGCAAAAAGGAAAATGCGTACACACACACGACCTCCACCCCACCCAAACCCCAAAATAAAAAAAGAAGCAGGGAATATACAACAAATTCATCCAGAGAATTGCCCAGGCTTGCAATTCTCCCGGCCTCCCTCCCTCCCAAGATCTAAATGCTTTTCTCTCCAATAAGACTTACTTCCAAGGAGACCTCCCGGGATCCGGCTGCTGCAAGGCTTTCCCCTCCTCCTGCAGCTTCTCTGCACCCCTCCCAGTCGTCCTTCGCCCTGCAAATGCAAACCCTTCCCCTTCCCTGGGAAAAATCCCATCCCTCTCCTTGCTCGGCCTCTCTAGCCAGCAGCTCAGTGCTTTTAACCCTCTCCGTGCTGCAGAGGAAGGAGAAAGGTGTCCTGGAGGAGCTTCAGCCGGGCTGCCGTCAGCCACGCCTTGTGCTGCTCAATGGGGCAGTAACTCTGCTGCAGGGGGTTGAGCTCCTCCCGGGTGTCCCGGGCTGCTCAGAGAAAGGAGGTTGCAGCTGGGCCCCCCTCCTGACTCCTCCCCCTTCTGGAATAAAGACCATCAAACTCAATGGGGGGGGGGAGAAAAGGGGGAGGTTTAGTGATGATGGCACCAGGCTCTTCTTGGAATAGGCTTCTGCAACAGCGTCTCTTTCCACAGTCTGAGAATGCAAAAGGTTTCTCCCCTATACGACCTCATATACGCTTTAGAAAATTGTCACACGTTCAGAATCTCTTTTCAACATTTCCTCCCCATGTGTGGGATCATTGATTCAGCTGAAGAGTGCCACTCTAAATGAATCTTCTCTCACACTCCAAGCACTCAAAAGGTTTCTCCCCTCTGGATTCACCAATGCAGTAGTCTGTCCGTGCTTCTTCTGGGGCACGTCCCATTGCCTGCTCCCCTTACCCTCATCAAGCTACATGGGAGAACAACTGCCACTGCATTAAAGGAGGCTGATGGGCCTCCTTTAATGCAGGAAGTTCAATGTATGTGTGGGGGGGAGAGTGGTCTCATTCATGGGGATGGTGTCCCTCCCTTAGGGCCATTTCCAAGTCCAAGTGTGGCGAGCCATGGACAAACTCTGAGGATTCAAAAGGTTATCCCTTGTGTCCTTCCACACTTTGATCATTCACAATGTTTCTCTCCTGTGTGGGTTTTCTGATGATGCTGAAAACTGCTACTCCACATGAATCTCTTTCCACACTCTGAGCATTGATAAGGCTTCTCCTCTGTGTGGATTCTCTTATGCTTTTGAAGACCGTCACTCCACATGAATCTCTTTCCACACTCCAAGCATTCAAAAGGCTTCTCCCCTGCGTGGGTTCTCTGATGCCTTTGAAGATTGCAACTCGTACTAAATCTCTTCCCACACTCCAAGCATTCAAAAGGCTTCTCTCCTGTGTGGGTTCTCTGATGCCTTTGAAGACAGCCACTCCGACTGAATAGCTTTCCACACTCTGAGCATTCAAAAGGCTTCTCCCCTGTGTGGGTTCTCTGATGCTCTTGAAGACTGCCACTGGTACAACATGTCTTTCCACACTCCAAGCATTCAAAAGTCTTCTCCCCTGTGTGGGATCTATGATGATATTGAAGACTGCCACTCGTACTAAATCTCTTTCCACACTCCAAGCATTCAAAAGGCTTCTCCCCTGTGTGGGTTCTCTGATGCTTTTGGAGACTGCCACTTTCAGTAAATCTCTTTCCACACTCCAAGCATTCAAAACGCTTCTCCCCTGCGTGGGTTCTCTGATGCTTTTGAAGATAGCCACTCATACTAAATCTCTTTCCACACTCCAGGCATTCAAAATGCTTCTCCCCTGCGTGGGTTCTCTGATGCTTTTGAAGATAGCCACTCGTACTAAATCTCTTTCCACACTCCAAGCATTCAAAAGGCTTCTCCCCTGTGTGGGTTCTCTGATGCTGTTGAAGACTGCCACTCTGACTGAATCTCGTTCCACACACTGAGCATTCAAAAGGCTTCTCCCCGGTGTGGGTTCTCTGATGATATTGAAGACCGGTACTATGTCTGAATCTCTTCCCACACCCTGAGCATTCAAAAGGCTTTTCCCCAGTGTGGGTTCTCTGATGCTGTTGAAGACTACCACTCCGACTGAATCTCTTTCCACATTCTGAGCATTCAAAAGCCTTCTCTCCTGTGTGGGTTCTCTGATGATCTTGAAGATTGCTTCTCTGACTGAATCTCTTTCCACACTCTGAGCATTCAAAAGGTTTTTCCCCGGTGTGGGTTCTCTGATGCTCTTGAAGATAGTTACTCCGACTGAATCTCTTTCCACACTCTGAGCATTCAAAAGGCTTCTCCCCTGTGTGGGTTCTTTGGTGATTTTTAAGATTGTGTTTCCACATGAATCTCTTTCCACACTCTGAGCACTCAAAAGGTTTCTCCCCTGTGTGGGTTCTCTGATGCTGTTGAAGACTGTCACTCCGACTGAATCTCTTTCCACACTCTGAGCATTCAAAAGGCTTCTCCCCTGTGTGGGTTCTCTGATGATTTTTAAGACTGTATCTGCTTATGAATCTCTTTCCACATTCTGAGCACTCTAAAGGTTTCTCCCCTGTGTGGGCTTTCTGATGCTGTTGAATATTACTATTGAGACTGAATGTATTTCTGGTCTTTGAGTATTCAGGTTTCCCTTGTCTCTTTATTCTTTGATGCACAAGAAGCTGTGATCTATTTCTGAAATACTTTCTGCACTGAATGTATTTGCTTGCTTTCATATTCCTGTGCTTTGGAAAATGTGTATTCCACTGTCTTCCCTCACACTTCTTAGCCATACAGCCACCTTTCTTTCTCTTCACTCTCATTTGATTCCTGACATTTTCGTTCAAGTCTTTATTTTTAACTTTATCTGGCATTTCCTGATGAAGTTTCTCACCCTCCTCATTCCTCTGATCATCCTCTGCTGGAATAAAGAGAGAGAAACTGTTAGCACTTGTGAAGGCTGGTAAGATCCAAAGGCATCTATGGGACTGCATAAACCCTCCAGCTTCCCCCAAGAATATCTGGTATTTAAGGATACCTTCCCCACCCATGAAGAACTTCAGCTGAACTCTTTCCCAGAAGGATCTTCTGAGCCTCCAGATTATGGCCTCCCTCTCTCCTTACCCACCGGCCTCTATGATTGTACCAGACCAAATGTGGCTCAGTAAGGTATCAGGACTCTCATATGGTTATTTCTGGCCTGTTCTCTTGACATAAGCGTGAAGGTCACTCACTCTGAACCAACTCATTTGGGAAGGAAATATGCTCTTGGGAGCCTCTAGAACAGGGTTTTCCAAACTTTTTCCCACTGTGGCCCGGTTATTTTTACACTTCTCCTTCGTGGCCCACTAAAATTTGGGGGTGGAGGCGGGAGACCTTGCAGGTGGAGGTGGGATTTTGCAATGCAATTTTTAAAATAAAACATCAAGAAAAAGCACAAGGATCACACAGCAGAAAACTAAAAATATAAAATGCTCTCAGCCTGGGAAAACATGAAATGACAGGCGGGGGGAAAGGAGAGAGGGGAGGGGGAGAAAGAGAGAGAAAGAAATAAAGAGAAAGGAAAACATGAAATGGCAGGCTGGGAAAACATGAAATGGAAGGCTGGGAAAACATGAAACGGCAGGGCATTTCAAGCTTCTTCCCCCCCACTCCACTTTACTCAGATTAGCAATGGCAAGGAAGGGAGGGAGACAGGGGAAAAGACTAACTGACACACAGAGAGAGGATGGGGAGTGGGAAATAAAGCAAATAGGGAAGAAGAAAGTAAAGTAAAGTAAATTTATTTTTATATCCCGCCCTTCCCCGCCAAAGGCGGGCTCAGGGCGGCTCACAGACATGGAATACCATGATTTGGGTAAAATACAATGTAAACAGCAATTTTAAAATACAATTCAATTACATAAGTTAATTAAAATACATAAAACAGGTGCTACAAGGTGCTATAGATCACAATCATGCATAAGATGGCTAGATGGTTACAGGTCGATTTAGCCAGGTTCTGTCTTAAAAGCAAGCTGAAAGAGAAAAGTTTTGCAAGCCCTGCGGAACTGATTCAGGTTCCGCAGGACTCGCACCATCTCTGGAAGTTGATTCCACCATTGAGGGGCCATTGCTGAAAAGGCTTGCTCCCTGGTTGTCTTCAGTCTAGCCTCTCTTGGCCCAGGGATTTTTAAAAGATTTTGAGAGCTAGATCTCAGTGCTCTCTGGGGGACATATGGGGAGAGGCGGTCCCTAAGGTAGGCAGGCCCTCGGCCATATAGGGCTTTAAAGGTAATGACCAGCACCTTATAGCGAACACGGTACACAACCGGCAGCCAGTGCAGGTCCCGCAGCCCAGGCTGTACGTGTTCCCACCGAGGTAGTCCCACCAGCAGCCTGGCCGCCACGTTCTGCACTACCTGAAGTTTCCGTGTTCGGTATAAGGGCAGCCCCATGTAGCGGGCATTGCAATAGTCTAATCTTGAGGTGACCGTTGCGTGGATCACAGTTGCTAGGTCGCTGCGTTCCAAGAAGGGAGCCAACTGCCTCGCCCTCTTGAGGTGGAAGAAGGCGGATCTAGCAGTGGCAGCTACCTGGGCCTCCATTGATAAAGAGGATTCCAGTAGCACTCCCAGGCTCTTGACCCTGCGCACTGGTATCAGTGGCGCACCGTCAAAAGCCGGTAGGGTGATCTCCCCTCCTGGTTCGCCGTGGCCCATGCAAAGGACCTCAGTCTTCGCCGGATTTAACTTCAGCCCACTCAGCCTGAGCCAGTCAGCCACAGCTTGTAACGCCTGGTCCAGATTTATAAGGACATCACCAGTCCGGCCGTCCATCAATAGATAGAGCTGGGTATCATCAGCGTACTGATGACAGCCAAGCCCGTACCTCCGTGCAATCTGGGCAAGGGGGCGCATATAGATGTTGAACAACATCGGGGAGAGAACTGCCCCCTGAGGCACCCCACAGTGAAGTGGGTGTCTCTGAGACAGTTCCCCCCCAATTGCCACCCTCTGTCCCCGACCTTCAAGGAAGGAGGAGAGCCACTGTAAGGCTAGCCCCCGGATTCCTGCGTCGGCGAGGCGGCGGGTCAGCAGCCGATGATCGACCATATCGAACGTGGCCGATAGGTCTAGCAGCAGCAATACTGCCGAGCCGCCTCGGTCCAGAAAGACTGACAGACAGACAGAAAGAAAGAAAGAAAGAAAATGACAGGGAGGGACCGGGAGAGAGTTGGAAACAGAGAAAAAAAGAAAGAGAAAGGAAGGAAAAGGGAGGGAAGGAGTGAAAGAAAGGAGGGACAAAAGGAAGAAAGAAAGAGAAAAAGAAAAATGGAAAGAAACGGGATCGGAGCAACTCACCTTTTAAACTGCTGACTCTCGTGGCACAAGCAGGGCTGAGTCCCCTGACCTCAGCTGGCCAAGCGAAGCCAGGCTTAGTTCCCACCCCCCTGCCTCCTCCCTCCCTTCTCTCCCCCACATCAGTTTCAGGCTGATTAAGGCACCACCACCACCCCCGGTCAGTGGGGAAAAGAGCGCTGAGCTCTCACTCAGCGTGGTGGCAGGCCGGCAGCAGGTTGAACGTACGTCCGAAAAGGCCACCACTGCTGCTCCCTCCCCCGCACATCCTGGATAAGAAGGAAGTGTGGGGGAGGGAGCAGCAACGGCAGCCTTTTTGGATGTTTGTTTGATCTGCTCCCGCACTGAGTGAGAGTTCAACTGACTTTGATGGACCAAGGGTCTGATTCAGTATAAGGCAGCTTCATATGTTCCGTTTTCCCCGTCGGGGGGAGGGAAGGTGCGCCTTAACCAGCCTGAAACTGAGCTGAGGGGTGAGGGCGGAAAGAAAGAGTCATGAAGGGGGCACAATGCTGCGGGGAGGAGGCGCGGAGGGGAATGGCAGGCCACCGGTGGCCCCGCGACCTGGCACTGAGGCCGGTGTGGCCCAGTGCCAGGTCCTGACCCTGCTGTTGGAAACGCCGCTCTAGAAGAACCCTGCAATCTGTCTTCGAATGCAAGGCCGTTCTCTTTCTCCGCCAGTTTCTCTTATACTTTTGGCTTCTTTTGCAAAGAGAGACAGAGAGAGAGAAAGCCATCAGTCTTACATGGGGAAGGAAAGAAATTAAAGACTAAAGATTCTATTAGAAGGTCAGCACCACAGTCCGGATCAAAGCCTGGAATCTGAACCAGTATATGCAGAATGGCATAGAATCCTAGTTCCTCAAAGGGTTACAGGTATTGTGACGGGGTCTGGTCTGATTTGTGGGTGTTCAATATTTGAGCCTCCCTGCAGTTCACATCATTTCTTTCAAGGCCAGATCCCAGAATGTGGTCATTGGTTAATCGTGAGAACCTTTATCCTGTTCTGCAAACAGGAGGGTGAGGGGATGAGGATGCTCAGGGGTGGTCCGAAGCCCCAAGGCTCACTGCCTGGTGCCCTCCCCCACAGCACCCCCCCCCCCCCCGTGGCTCTGTGCTCTCCCCCACAGATCCGTGCCCCCCTTACCTGCCGAGACTCCTCCTCTTCCCTCCGTTCCCCACCTCATGTCAATTTCAATGCCGGAACTGGCTCTAGCGCCACTTCCGGCCATCTAAAGCCCTCCCTCCGTCGATCATTTGAGCAGCAAGTAAAACCACGCCACAGGGTCGCGTTCACAATCTGTCAGGACCAGCGTCCTGAAAGGGCGGCCTCACTGCTGCTGACTCCTCCCCTCCCCACTTCCTGAGTGGGAGAAACATTGAAATTGACATGGGGTAGGGAAGGACGGGAGGAGGAGGCAGGGGGCAATGTAGGCAATAGCCTTGGTGGAGGGGGGGGCAAATTTGCCGCCCCCACCCTGCTGGCACCCTTGGCAACTGCCCAGTTTGCCTAGTGCGGGAGCCGGCCCTGCGGATGCTGCTGACTCTCTCTGGAAAATTCCATCCAGTAGGACCTTTGATTGGGTCATTCATACCACCTGATGTTAGAGAGGCAGAAACTATAATATGGGCATGGATGAGAGGGAAGCCAGGCTAACGTTATGCTCCTGGGATGCTAGTACACCTGGATGTTTCCTTGCTGCATCATGATGAATACATCTCTCTGGAGTACATTAGGCTCCAGTTGCAATACTGATGGTGCAACAAGGAGTGCCGTTTAGGTGCTTCCTATCTTAGACAGAATAGTTAGCTTTTTTTTGTTTTACTATTGCTGAGCTGCAGAACCTGTGCTGTTTTGTCATGTCTTATTTTTAAATCTTTAATATACTTTATTTTTAAAGGGGGTCTGTTTTACTTGCGTGAAACCAGTGAATCGGGTGCCGTTCAAGTACAAACAGAAGTGACCCAGGGGGACCCAGGCTTTGATTCTTCACAGGATCAATTCCAGATCACAGGAAGAGCAAATGAAATTCTATCCAGAGGGAAGGGAGTGTTATGAAGGCTGGAAACAGAGCAAGAAGGATCTGAACCCTCCCAGAGTCCTTCTGAGGGACTCTCATCCACTTTGTCCCAGGTCAATATACCTTCCCTGGCTTGGGGGATGGCCACAACACTGGCCTCAGTTGCACATCTGCAAGAAGACCCACCTGGACACATGAAGTGGCCTTGGACTGAATCAGTGTCAGACAATGTAACCTATACCGAAATGCATGCTTAGCTGAACTGTAGCCATCTTGAACCCATGTTACTAACCATGAGACTTATCTAAACCGGCCACTTTTAAATCGGATGGGTGAAAAAGTTCCGGATAACAGAGAACCTACACAACCGTTAGGGACAGTCAAGACTCCCCCCCGGAACATCACCGGGACGCGGAGGACTGGGGGCTCCCCTCTGCACTTCTAGATGATATTCATCACCCTGAAGAAGTGGCAGCCACGGACCTCAACCACCCTGATGGACAAGGTGCCAACCCGCTACGAGAACCTGCTGGCAAGGCCGGATGCGGGTGGGAACCCGGGGAGTGGAGGTGAGCCCGACCGTTGTGGCGATGAGGATGACCGGGCCGGGCGAGGAGCACGGTCAGGGGTCTGAGTCGGAGGGAGAAGCTGGAAAGTCCATGAAGGGTGAGGAACTCATGGCAAAGATGAGGACGGAGATGAGAGACATGGCCAAGGATCTCAGGGACAAGATCCAAGTAAACACTGTGGTCATGGCTCGAGAGATGCAGAGGCAGATTGACCGACTGCTGCTCCGCGAGTTCGGACGAGGCCAGCCGGCTGCCCCCGCGCTGCCAGCTCCCGACCCTGCGGGGCCGACAGGCTCAAACACTCCGGTTGGACCTCGGGACCCACCAGCGCCACCCCCGATTCCGGGCCAGCTGGCAGGTCCCCCAGCCCCACGGCCGCCAGGGCCCTGGGACCTCGGACGGAGCCGTGGGCTCGACGTTACCTTCAACGGCAACCCCGAGGAAGTGGAATACTTCACCATACAAGCCAACAGCTACATGCACTATTGGGGGAACACCTTCCCCGACGAGCCGAGCAGAGTGGACTACCTGGGCTCGAAGCTGAAGGGGGCCGCGATGAGTTGGTACATAAGCCTGTACGAGAGCCGAAGCCCAGAGCTGACCAGCGTGGAAGGCTTCCTGCAAGTGATGCTGCACCAGTATGAGGACCCTCTCCAAGAGACGTGGGCCCTCACTGCCCTGCGGGACATGCAGCAAGGATCGAGATCGGTGAGAGAGTACATGGCCGATTGATTTCAGGGCTCAATGTGCGAAGGTCCGGGGCTGGAGTGAGATGATGAAAACTGAGGCATATCAGCTAGCCTCCTGGACAGGGCCTTCCACCAAGCCTGCCCCACCATGCTGGTGGGGTGGATGCAGCTGGCAGGGGAGGTCGAAACCAACATGAAGCGCATAGCCCTGCAACAACAGCAGCAGCAAGGAGGAAAGGGGGGATGTGAGGCTCGGTCAGGCACGAAGACCGAGGCGAAAAAGGCCCCAGCCCAAATGGGAACCCTGAAAGTCACTACCGGTCGGAAGTGCTTTAGGTGTGGCGACCCGGTGCACTTGGCCGCAAATTGCCCGGAGAAACCTCGAGCCCCCCACAACCCGAAGCCGAAGGCAGTGGGACCAAAGAAGACACTGGAGAAGCCCAAAGAGCCCAATCAGGGCAGCACCGCCACCTTGATGGTGTTTGACGAGGATACTATAATTGTGGACGACTTGAGCAAGGAGTCGTGGGAGCCTGAGCCGGCGGAAAATGAGAGCGACCTGCACTGAGAGGTGCCAGGAGGCAGGTCGTGGATCTAACGGCACCATTATGGGTGAGAATATCTCGGGCCCTACTCTTTGTCCCGTTGACTTTACTGAACCCAAAGCTCAAGCGGTTCATGCATGCCCGAGCACTAATAGACTCAGGGTGCACGCGAGAGATTATAACCCCGAGACTGGTGGACGCCCTCGGACTATCCTGAACCCCGCTACCCCACCCGATCCAGTTCGAACAAATGGACGGGTCAGTTATGAGAGGGAAGCCGTGCGTGGAAGAGACTCAGGGCTTGCCGGTGGGGATAAAGGAACACTGGGGGGTAGAAGTTTTCGTTATCGTCCCCTCCTCCTCATCCTTCGATGTAGTGCTGGAGGTGGGCTGGCTGGCCAGGCACCAGCCGGACATACAGTGGGGTGCACAGACTATAGACTTCACCGATAAGCGGTGCACGCACCACCACTGGTTAAAGGAATGGGGGCCAACTCCACCCTCGGAGAACGAAAAAATGTGTGTGTCAGTGGAGGAGATCCAATCGATCCCCAAAGAATATCGAGACTTGCGCAACGTGTTTAGACAGGAGGAGAATCGTTGAGCATACCTTTTATAAATATGTATCTGCCTTCTTTGAACCTGTTAGTTTGTGTTTTTGTTCTAGGCTTTTGATGTTGTCAAGTATGGACTGTCTAAGTTTAAGTCTCCTTTTTTTGTAGGCCGAATTCAAGGAGATACATTGCCTTCACCACAATCAGAGTTATTTGGGGGTCAATTTCTTGAGCCAAAAGCACGAACCGGGTATGTTTGGAAAGTAAAATAGCGACACCACGTGATTTGGACGTCCCAGCTGCAGCGTATTGTGAGTGAAACCATTTTTAACAGAAAATAGTAGTGTTTGGTGACTTAATGTGGGTTTCCTGTAAGAAAAGAAGATCCGGGTGTAGTTTAGTCAGGGCTGAGGAGAGCTTTTTAGCCTTGATGACGTTGTTAAGACCTCTACAGTTGAGTGAAATTAATTTTAGTTCTGCCATAACAGTGACTTAATCGGGTTACCTGGCGAGTAAAAGATACAGGCGCAAAGGGCTATGGCCTGAGAACGAATCAGATTTAATAGTGTAACAGTAAAGTGACATTGATCCTTCCACTGAACCTGAGGAAGAATTAGGAACCAAGGGAATGGAAACATAAATCAACCTGTGGACAAACCAGTGGTACAGAGGGAGTGAGTACTGCCAGCGAGATTAACAAAAGCGAAAAAAAGCAACCTTGTCTTGAGCACGGTCGATTGGTAGTCTTTTTTTCCTATAACAAAAGAAAATTAACAATAACAACCAGAACAACAAAACACAACAAAGCCGTTCATTGTCTCTGAATAGAAACAATAGAACTGAGCGTATAACTCTGAATTGAACAAGAGGTGGAGAGCAAAAAGGAAGGGACCTCCCGGCTGTCCCTGAAAGAGTAATACTAAGAATTGAGCTGAACCGGACCCTTTGTAGTAAGTTAGGTTGATAACAGATGTGGAAAGTGCAGTGAAACTAAACAGTAAAACATAGTGGGCATGAGATAGAGAACAAACATGCATGTGACTTAACATCTCTTTCTTGACCTGAAGGAGAAAGAAGGGTTAGGTGGTCGGGATGAGTTGGCCTGATTCGGATCAGTGGCTTGAGGAGTGTCAATTTTAAGTTGCCTGAGGAGATCGCAACCTGAGACAAAGTCCAAAGCAGACAGATGTAGGCCTTGATGGACCAAGGAAATTTGTGTAGGGGAGGACCACCGAAAACGGATTTTGTGTTCTGCAAGAGCATTTAAGATCGGTTTCATTTTTTTTCTATGCGCCAGAGTTTCTGGTGACAAGTCAGCTAGGACCAGAATCTTCTTTCCTTTGTAAAGCAGGTTGTCATCGGAGCGGGCCTTTCGATATATTGCGGATCTGGTTCTGGAGTCTGGAACCACGATCAGTATATCACGAGGAAAGTCCTTAGAGTTTGGTTGTAGGGTGCCCTGATGGTAGGCTAAGTCGATAAGTGGAGCGAAGCGATCTTGGAGGTTAAGGGCTGAGGCAAGCCAAGTAGCAATAAAAATTCTCAGTTCTTGATTCTCCTCAGCTTGTTCAGGGACCCCTCTCAGTTTCAGGTTAGAGGCTCTTAATTTGTTATCAAGATAGAGAACTTTTTCCTGGAGCCATAAATCAGAGTGCTGGAGGACATCCACAGCCTCTTGTGCCATAGATGCTATTTCAAATGCAAAATCGGCCGTTTGAGAGACCGCCAAAATGGATTCGTTTAATTTTTTCAGTTCAGACTGAATGGGGGTGATAGCCTTGGAGATTTTGTCACTAAGGGTCTCTTCCAACCGATTCATGGCTTCGTGGAAGGTTTGAGTGGTCAGAAGAGGGCTTTCTGTGGGAGTGGGGGGAGCCTCCGCCGCCATTATATGAAGCGCTGCGGGCCGGGAGGCGGAATGCCAGACGCGACCGGATTTACCGACGGAAAGGTAAGAGTCTTTTGAGCTTTCAGAGAGGCTCTAGCAGGAGCTTTTGGTCCCCCGATGTTTTTCCTGCCCATGCCCAGGCGAAAAATCAACAAGTGAAGGGAATGGGATCGCGGTAAAGGGACTAGTCGTCGGGAGCAGATTTCTTAGGCGTCCGCCATTCTCCGCGTCTGGGGCAGTTTGAATATTTGGTAATGCCCTTCGGACTTCAAGGGGCCCTGGGAGTGTTCATGAACTTTATCAATGAAGTGCTAAGGGACTACTTGTACAAAGGGGTGGTGGTATACCTGGATGACATCATTATCTACTCGAAAGATCTACCCTCCCAAGTACAGCTGGTGAGAAAAGTGCTATCCACCCTACACGAGCATAAACTGTATGCAAAACTGTCCAAGTGTGAATTCCACCAAACGGAACTGGACTACTTAGGATTCCGAGTGTCCGGGAAGGGGTTGGTGATGGACCCCACCAAGATACAAGCGGTGCTAGACTGGGAACCCCTGAGGACACGTAGACAGCTACAGTCGTTCCTCGGGTTCGCCAATTTTTACAGGGGGTTCATTCAGGGGTTCGCCCAGGTGATGCTGCCCCTAACGGATCTACTTAAGACTAAGGGGAAGGGCCTGGAAGAAAAAAAGCCCAGGGCCAGGTTAAACCGGTCACCAGAGTGCCAACGGGCTTTCGACAAGCTCAAGCACTTGTTCACAAGTGAGCCGGTCCTTGCCCACCCGGACGAGCTCAAACCCTTTGTGGTCCAGTGCGACGCCTCCGATGTGGCTGTAGGAGCCATACTGATACAAAAAGACAAGGAAGGGAGGCTGAGACCCTGTGCCTATATTTCCAGAAAGTTTTCAAAGGAACTGCGAAATTGGTCGGTCTGGGATAAAGAGGCATTCGCTGTGACTTTTGCCCTAAAGACTTGGTGGTCCTGGCTTGAGGGGGCCCGGGGCCCGTTTGAAATTTGGACGGACCACAAAAACCTAGAGGCGCTTACCGGCCACCGAAAACTGATGGCAAAACAAATTCGGTGGGCCGGATTCTTTGCTGAATTCGACTTTACCTTCAAGCACATCCCGGGTTCAAAAAACTTTTTAGCAGATGCTCTATCCCGGCTCCCTCAGCACGATAGCCAGCGGGAGGAAGTGACAGACTCCCTCATTCCCCCCTCCGCTGTGACTGGGGCAGTGACCACTCGGTCGGGAAAAGGGGCGAGGCGCCCGGAGCCCTGGGGGGGGGGAAACAAGCTGATTACCGAGATGGAGGGAGAGGGAACTCAGAGACCGGAAGGGATTGTAAAGGGTGAAGGAGGGTTCTGGTACTACGAGGGAAAACTGTACGTGCTGAAATCCCTCTGCCAGGAAATTTTACAGCACTGCCATTGTAGCAAGTTGGCTGGCCACTTTGGCTATGTAAAAACGCTGCATCCGGTTAACCGGCAGTTCTGGTGGCCACACATGAAAAAAGACGAAGTTCTTTGGTCAAAGCAAGCACCCAATTAGGTGTCACCAAGGGACTCGCCCTTGGCTCTGCTAATGTCCAGCCTTCATGGTCATCGCAGAGCCTCCCCTTTCTCCTCCCTGATACCTCCCATCCCCTGAGGGCTCAAGAGAGTCCTTATAACCTGTGGACTAGCTACCCACAGGTGTGCTTCTATCAGCAACCCACCTTCCGCTGCATAGATCCATCCCCGATTCCTAATCAGTTTCGGGTCCTTTCCCATTCCCTCTATTGTTGCCACCGGAGCCTGCCTCGAAGACTATGAGAGGTAATATAATCCTGTGTGTCTCCCCTTATATGTTCCCCTATCGATCTAGCTGTATTTCTTAGGACTGTGTGAATGTGTGATTGTACTTGTGTATTTTTATCTTGTATGAAAGAACTATATTTTTCTGAATAAATTACAATTGGTTTTTATTAAATTAGAATCCTTTTATTGAGCATCACTCTCTGGCTGGTTGAGCCTTGTATACATTGGTAAAAAGATTCCTAGTGAGCCAGGTGCCCACCTAACTAATTTCCCAACCTCGTTTTGAGGGCGTTTCGGCTTACAGGAGCTGCTTCCTTTTGCTGAGTATGGGTACAATAATAGCCTGCATAGCTCCACTAAAGCATCTCCGTTTCAGATTGTGAATGGCTATGAGGGGAAGCCCTTTCCTTTGCTGCCCAACAACCAAGAAACAGTGCCCCCTACCTCTTGCCAGCAGTGGTGGGGAGAAATCAAAAAGGGGCGGGCCATTATCCAGGAAAACCTGGAAGCAGCCAAAAGGAACTATAAGGCCCACTTCGACAAAAAGGACTCCCTCGAATGGGACTTCAAAGTGGGGGAGACCGTATTCTTGTCTACAAAAAACCTACCTTTGCCACAGACTTGCAGGAAGCTGGCGTACAAATATCTGGGGCCATTCAAAATAAAGAGTCATAAACAAGGTGACGGTAGAATTGGAACTGCCCAAAATGTTTAGTAAAATCCACCCTGTTTTTCATTGTAGCCTTCTTTGGAAAGATCCTGGAGTTACATCTTGGCACCCCTGCCCTCCAGAGCCCAAACCTATTCAAGTGAGGGGTCAAAGTCACCATGAGATGCAGGAGGTGCTAGACGCCAAGATGAAGAGGGGGGTCCTATCTTTTCTAGTATGCTGGAAATAATTCCCGCCAAGCTGTGGTGAGTGGGTCAAATCATCAGACCTAAGAGCTCCTCTTTTGCTCAAAACATTTTATCTACTGCACCCAGATAAACCCCGAGCAAGAGCTTAGGGGGGGGGCACTATGTCAGACAATGTAACCTATGCTGAAATGTATGCTTAGCTGAACTGTAGCCATCTTGAACCAATGTTACTAACCATGAGAAAAGCCCTGCATATCAAAGCGGAGAATGCAAATTGTTGTCTTATGTGAACATTCCTTCCTCCCTCCACTAACAACAGCAATTGTCCTTTGAAGATAAAGCGCCTCAGGGACGACCATTTGGCCGTCTCTGAGAAAGAACCAGCCACAGCAGATAAGAGAGAAACCCGTGTGAATCCTGGCACCTCAGTGCAGCAATGTTTTGCATTATGGCTTTGTGTAATAAATCTTTGATGTATACCCCTTAAAGCCTGATCCCAAATGCTACTGAGTATCAGTCCCAATCTTTCGTCGCTCTATGTATGGATTATCAGATAAAGCCTAACTTTGTTTCAACTTCAAAGACTGGTTGATTTAAGATCTCATTGTCTGACATTCAGACCCTCGGCCCACTGAAGTTCCAATTCTATAATTCTATGAACACATAAAGTTTCCTTACACTGAATCAGAACCCTTGGAGTCAGTATCATCTGCTCAGTCCATCATTGGCTCTCCAGGGCCTCAGGCAGACTCTTTCATTTCACCTCCTACCTGATCCTTTTCATGGGAGATGTTGGGGAGTGAACCTCGGACCTTGCATGCAAAGGAGATGCTCTGCTAGGGAGCTGCAGCCCCTCCCCAAATGGTGGGAAGGGGGTCAAAATGATGCATTGCTATTCAATATTTGGATTCATTCCACCTCACAATGGCAGCAAGTTGCACCTTTGGCACCTAGGAAAGATCCTTACCGAGAAAGGCCACGTTTCCATAGTTCTCCAGCATGACTTCCCTGTACAGAGCTCTTTGTCCCGGATCCAGCAGGGCCCACTCTGCCTCCGTGAAAGAGACGGACACCTCCTCCAAGGAAAAGGGACCCTGAAAGAAATAGAAGATTCCCTCCTCTTCAGAGATCTCACCCAGGAAGGGAGGAGTCTGGGAAGGTACAGAAAATAAGGCTTGGGATGGGTAAATGCAACAGCATTCAAAGGATCTCTCTCATGGACCCCTTGTAGAAACTGAAGGAGCAAAAGTTCCGCTGAGAAAGGAGAAGGGACCCAGGCTGTACCCCCCCTCTGCTCATCTCTCCTACCTGGATTGGAGGTGCAGCGACTGTTCCCACACCTTGGAAAAGACAACGGCTCAACAGCATCTCTTCACTGCCAGCTCCTGAGATGAGGGAGGGAGGGTGTTTGCATGTTTGTTCCCTGCTTCACACACACACTATTCTCAGGGTTGTGAAACCTTCCGCTATGTACACTCAACTCATTTTTAAAATACTTTATACTACATTATGAGAGAGGCAGAAGAGAAGCACCAGGGAGCTACAAGCCTTAGGAATTATAAATACTGCCAATGTATTTCAGACTTCCGTCAGAGTTGGGTTTGCTCTACAAGGAGGGAAACGAGGAGTGGAAATGCAATAGCATGAGATCGCACCATCCTGTTGGACCAGACATGACTAGAACAATTCTGGGGACTGCAGGGTCATAGGAATGAGCTTTCAGAGTGTCTCTGGGGCTTGCTGAGTTGCATATGTTTTATTTATTGTTACTGTAATGTTTTAAGGTTGTAAATCGCCCTGAGGCCGCCTTGCAGGATATGGCTGGGTATAAATCGCAGATTAAATTTAAATTAAATTAAACCAGGTTTTCAGCCTGACACAAGCTCAACATGACATCACATCTGTCCCATGTCCCACCCCAAGACCCTCTCCAGTGCCTGCAAGTGCTGGGCCAGAGCCTGCCATCCCTACTCCACCCCCTGCGACCCCCAGCAGCCCCCAAGATGACCCTCCAAGCACAGGCACAGAAGGAAAATGTCCCCATGATTATTGGCCCCCAGGGAGTGGTTTCAGAGCTCTGCTCCCCCAGAAGGTGCAGGGTCTCTTTCGAGGTTTGCCTGCCTTCCCCTCTCCAGGGAATCTGAGACCTTTTAGGGAAGGAAGGTGAGAGATGAATTTTTAAAGTCATGGGATAAATGGTCCTCCAGGAGTTTGTCTGATCTTTTAGAGACATCACAGTGTGTGATATTGTGTGCCACCAATTAACTCTGTGTTGCCTATAGAAATCTGCATTTCCCCCCCTGACCTGACCTCTCTACCCATCACATTCACAGGCTCCCCAGGCACAAGGAGTCCTTACCACAGGAGAGGGCATTTTGGGCACGCTCCACCGCCTGCACCCTCTGCCCCTGCTCCAAGGAAGCTCCTTCTGCCTCAGGGATTGCAGCTTCCATCTCCAAAGGTGGTCCCTGCATCTGAAACAGCAGCAAGGGGGAGGGGTAAGAGATGGAATGGAAAAGAGACCAAGGAAGGGATCCTGCCCCACTCCCAGACTCTGCACCCTCCTATCAGCAGATCTGATGAGTTATCTGCAGGGGTCAGAAATTCTCTAGCAGAAGAGGCTCTACACAATTATCCAGCAAGGAAACTTTAAGATAAGGTCAGATATTGTTGCTTAGACACACCTGGAGGGAATCCCCTCACCTGTTCTGCCTGCCTGTTCTCCTCTGCCTGGCTCAGCAGGAAACCTTCGGCCAGGGCCACCGCCTGGGAACTGGTCTCCGGCCCACATCCTCTGACCCAGCCCTGCATTTCCTGGGGCAGGAGAGTCAGGAACTGCTCCAGGATCACCAGGTCCAGGATCTGCTTCTTGGTGTGCCTCTCCGGCTTCAGCCACTGGCTGGAAAGGCCATGGAGCTGGCTGCAAACCTCTCGGGGCCCATCGGCCTCATGGTAGCGGAACTGCCAGAAGCATCCGCAATCTCCGTCTGAAGTCATGGTGTCCTTAGCCAAGATATCTGGCACAGCCCTTTCCCAGAATTCAACATCACTTCCAGGTTGGATGGGATGGGGGCTTTTCCTTGCTCCTTTGCCAGTTCCAGGTCCTGCTGGGTCCTGCTCTTCCATCTCCTTCCCCTTCTCTTGGTTCTCCTCTGTCTTTGAAAACATGCCTTTATTCACTGGGCTATGAAGAAAGCCTTCTTCCTGAGGGGATGGTGAGAGACAGACAGTGTGTGCAAAAAGGAAAATACGTACACACAAACACACAACCTTCACCCCACCCGAACCCCAAAACAAAAAGAAGCAGGGAATATACAACCAATTCATCCAGAGAATTGCCCGGGCTTGCAATTCTCCCCGCCTTCCTCCCTCCGAAGATCTAAACGCTTCTCTCCCCCCCATAAGACTTACTTCCAAGGAGACCTCCGGCTGCTGCAAGGCTTTCCCCTCCTCCTGCAGCTTCTCTGCACCCCTCCCAGTCCTCCTTCGCCCTGCAAATGCAAACCCCGCCCCTTCCCTGGGAAAAGCCTCTCCTTGCTCAGCCAATCTAGCAAGCATCTCAGTGCTTTTAACCCTCTCCGTGCTGCAGAGGAAGGAGAAAGGGTCCTGGAGGAGCTTCAGCCGGGCTGCCGTCAGCCACGCCTTGTGCTGCTCAATGGGGCTGCTCGGGAGTAACTCTGCTGCAGGGGGTTGAGCTCCTCCCGGGGTGTCCCGGGCTGCTCAGAGAAAGGAGGCTGCAGCTGGGTCCCCCCTCCTGAGTCCTCCCCCTCCTAGAATAAGGACTGTCAAACTCAATGGGGGGGGGGGGGAAGGGGGAGGTTTAGTGATGAGGGCACCAGGCTCTTCTTGGAATAGGCCATTTGGCATTTCTGCTGCCCCCCTGGAGAGAAAACCTCTTTGGTTCTCCTGGCCCTTCCTTGCAAGTCCAGGGAAATGCTGAAAGCTGCTGTGGAGTCAGGCAGGTGAGGGTGCACAGCTGGCGGGGGGGGGTAGCCAGGGGGCTTAAGGTGAAGGACCCCCGCCCTGGATTATCCCTGCCAAGGGACCCCAGGCTGGAGGAAGGGGGGTTCTCCTCCCACAGGGTCTCTGGTTGGGCTGGCCAACCTCCCAGTGAGGCCTAGAGATCTCTCCAGATTACAATTCATCCCCAAACTACAAAATGCAGATCCTCTGGAGAAGATGGCTGCCTGGGGGTGGGGCTTTCCCTCTAAGGCAGTGTGTCTCCTGGAGGACCCTCCCCTCCTCAGAAATTCCCCAGCTCAGATTTAGCCATTTCCACTCCGCCCATCTTCCAGGAGCTCCTCCCAAGTCCCTTCTCCCTCCTGTCCGCCACCCACCCACCCTGCAAGGCAGACCAGTCCCAGAGGGAAGGCTGGGCCCAGGGTCAAGTTTGAATTCAGCCCTTCCTCCAAGCAGTTTGCAAACCTGAACTATTCTCTCCCCCCACCCCCTTCTTCTCAGGGCCCTTCATTCCCTCTGCTGTGGTTGCCAACTCCAGGTTGGGGAACGCCTGGAGACTGGGGGGGGGGGGGCAGGGTTGCGGACAGGATGGGATCAATTGGGGTTTGATGCCACAGAGTCTCCCCCTCTGCAGTTGCCCTTTCCCCCAGGGGGGCTGATCTCTGCAGTCTCTAGAGAGCAGCATTGTTATTCCAGAAGATCTCCAGGTCCTCCTTGGAAGTTGCAAACCAAACAGGAGGAACACAGTAAGGCTGAGGCACTGGAGAGACCTGTGTTCAGTTAATATCATAATCAGTTAGTGACACTCAATATTCATGCACATTTGGAAAGTTCCAAAAGCTTAATGCAGAAAAACTAATCAATCCTCAAAATATATAGACAGTTCAAAGCACTAAGCACGCATTTGCATAGAATCGCATAAACGCTTGCAAAAAACATAGCAAAGATAAGATGAAACAATGCAAGATGCATGAGTCACCAGGAGAGTCCACCATTTACTGGAATTTTTCGTCCTTGCTGGAGTCTCCTGGTGACTCATCCCTCTTGCATTGTTTAATCTTACCTTTGCTATGTTTTTGCGATTCTATGTGAATAGGTGCTTAGTGCTTTGAACTTTCCGAATGTTCATAAATATTGAGTGTTACTAACTGATTATTACTATATTCACGGCACAGGGGTCTCTCCAGGGTCTCCTCCCTGGAAGTCAGCAATCCCGTCCCAGTTGAGGCACAAACCCCATGGCAGCCCCCCTCCCCAATCCCCACCCCCTCCTTCCCAGGTCTCCTGCAAGGCCCTGCCAGGAGCACAACCCCAGTGGGGCCCAAAAGGAAAGCAGCACCAGCAAAAGGGGGGTGAACTGGACTCTCCCCCTCACCCCCCCAAGCTAGGCTGGGCTTCCCTTGTTTAATTAAGAGACGTTGGGCGTGTTGCTTTTAACAGAAACTCTCTTTGGGAAATAGCTGGAATGGATTTTATAGTCACCGTTTGCACATTAAACAGAGTGATCCATTTGCCATCTTCTGTCCAGAGCTTTTGGCAGCCCTTGTCAGAATTTTAAAGCTACCAGCTGTAAAGATGTTCGGTTCAATGCACCAAAGCTGACCTGTCTTTCCCCCAGGCTGGGCCTCCTGCATGCAGCCTCTTTTGGACCACACCTGCTGTGCAGACAAGGAATGGGACCCAGCGGAGGCTATACCCAGGGACCAGGTGGCTTGACAGAAAGGGCAGAAGCAGGTGGAAAGCCCAGGATGCAATCACTCTAAAGCATCTTTAGCATGCTTATTAGAAGTATGTGAAGTTTAAACCCAAGCAAGTCACTGTTGAGTGAGTGGGACACGGCTGTAATCATATTCCAATTCTGCACAGGGCAAGGAGACCTACTACTCCAGCTCTCAGGCATCCTACAGCACTGCAGAAATATCTGGAACATGTTTTTAAAAATTGTGGGGGGAGGGGGGCACAAGCAGGTAGCCTCGCCCAGCACCCCAGATAGCCTGGCCCTGGCTGCACACGGAGGGGGAGAGAGGAATCAAACCCAGTTCTCCCACAGTGCTCTCTTCTTGGGGTCCCTAGATAAAGCTCTTCTTCCTCATCATACCAGGGACTTGAGGGCTGCAGCTTTCTCCTTCCAGGCACTTCCATGCCTTCTACCACCTGCTACAAGTGCCCGAATCTTGCCCCACAGTAGCCTCCATTTCAGCAATACCCCTTGATGTTCCTGTCTATTTCCCTGCCTTTTCCATACTGACTCTCCAAAATAATAACCTCCCTCCCTGAGCCAGAGAGGGGATTGCTATCTGGTCTCTAGATCTATGCTACCAGCCCATAGGACAGAATGGACTGACTGCATTATGTCCTACAAGCCCACAGGACAGAATGGAGTCCATTTCATCCTATGGGCCCATGGGATACAAGGCAGTCCATTCTGTCCTATGGGCTGATAAGATAAGACTAGAGCCCACTGTGTCCTACAGACCCACAGGACAGAATAGAGTCCACTCCATCATAGGAGCCAACTGTAGCCTAATTTGAAAAGCAAGAGTGAAGAGTATTTGCAGCTGGAAAAGGGGCTTCGTTCATTTTATAGTATCCGTCTGTTTATCTGCTGCTGTTGAACTGGCCCCTCCCTGCTGCGAATAAAGATTGCTTTTGTGTCAGGTGATGAGAAGTAGGTGCTGCTGTTTGTCTCATAAACATCTCTCAGTTTTCGGTTTGGTTCACAGATGATTGCTGTGGACGGTCAAACCTTCTCCCTCGTGGAGTATGTAGTTTTTCACAGGCTACTGCAAACCGCCCCCCCCCCCCTGCTCCTTGGCACTCCATCCCCTCACAAAGCGACCCTGAGCTGACCCTCCACACACCATTCCATGGGGGAAATGGTCAAGGCTCTCCCCTGTAGTTCAAGGCACCTTACAATAACAAACATTTCCCATTGGAAATGGTTTGATTCCCCACTCCTCCACTTGCACCTGCTGGAATGGCCTTGGGTCAGCCATAGCTCTGGCAGAGTTTGCCCTTGAAAGGGCCGCTGCTGTGAGAGCCCTCTCAGCCCCACCCACCTCACAGGGTGACTGTTGTGTGGGGAGAAGATACAGGAGATTGTAAGCCGCTCTGAGTCTCTGATTCAGAGAGAAGGGCGGGGTAAAAATCTGCAATTCTTCTTCTTCTTCTTCTTTTAACATCACTGATGTCTGGAGGGAATATAATCCAGGGATCCGTGAGTATAATTATTCTCACCTTCATGACACCTATACCAGAATTGATTTCATTTTAGCTTCAACTTCTTTTGTCAAAAATATGGTCTCTATTGATATAGGGTCTAGGACTATATCAGACCATTCTTGGATTACAAGTTCATTTCGTTTGTCTCCTGAAAGGGGGGAGAAACCTTCAGGGATGCTGAATAAATTTTTATTGTGTAGTGAGTCAGTCTGCACAATAATTGAGAAAAACATAAAAGAATATTTTTTTTATTTAACGCTGACTGTGGTGCTTCCCAGGAGAATGTGTGGGAGGCCTTTAAGGCCACATTAAGAGGCAGTCTGATCTCTCTTTCTTCAGCCTGTAAGAAAGAGAAAAATAAGAAATGACAGTTGCAATTGAAAATACAAACCTTAGGAAAAAAGCATATGAAGCAGGGAGGCAAACGTACTTTGAAAAAACTGAATCATGCTCGTTCTAAATTGGAATTATTGGAGACTGATTCAGTTCAGAAGGATATTATATATGCTAAGCAGAGATTTATAACTAAAACTCCAAAATTTTTGAAATTATTAATATATAGAATACAAGAAGATGAAGATACTGGATTTATATCCCGCCCTCCACTCCGAAGAGTCTCAGAGCGGCACACAATCTCCTTTCCCTTCCTCCCCCACAACAGACACCCTATGAGGTGGGTGGGGCTGAGAGGACTCTCACAGCAGCTACCCTTTCAAGGACAACCTCTGCCAGAGCTATGGCTGACCCAAGGCCATCTCAGCAGGTGCAAGTGGAGGAGTGGGGAATCAAACCTGGTTCTCCCAGATAAGAGTCCGCACACTTAACCACTACACCAAACTGGCTCTCCTACAGAAAAACAAAGCTAATACCTTGATTTATTCTATTAAAAATAAGCAAAACAAGTCAATCATTTCTTCTAAGGACATAGTGGAAGTATTTGTGAACTATTATAAACGACTCTACTCTACAACAAATCCCAAACCCCAAGGCAGTATTTAGACTCCATTAATTTTAATAGAAAACTATCCTCAGACCATCTGGGGCTGCTTGAGAAGCCAGTCACAGTTCCGGAGTTAAAAAAAAAATCTTTCTTTAATTAAAAATAATAAGGCTCCAGGAAGGGACGGATACCCAGTAGAATTCTATAAGAAGTTTAAAACAAGTCTGCTTCAGCCCTTAGTTGACATCTGTAATCATGTAATTGAATCTGGTAAGATACCCCGTTGCTGGTTGGAAGCACGTATGGTAGCCATCCATAAAATTGGTAGAGATTAAGAATACCCAACCTCATACCGATTGATTTCGGTACTCAATCACGACTTCAAGGTTTTTTCTACACTATCAGCAAGTCGTCTGAGTGCCATAATAGTTCGGTATTTGCATATGGATCAAACAAGCTTTATTCTGGGCCGAATGCTATCTGACAATGTAAGGAAAACCTTAAATTTCATCACGTATTGTAAAGCTAAAAAAGTACCTTCAGTTATATTGTCACTGGATGCGGACAAAGCGTTTGACAGAGTGGAACCAGTTTATTTACAAACTGTATTAAAGGTGATGGATTTTGGCCCTAAACGTTTAAGGTCTATAGCTGCAATATATTCAAAACCTACTGAAAGCATTAGCTTAAATGGCTATCTTTCAAAAGACTTCCCTCTTTATAGAGGAACCAGACAGGGTTGCCCCCTCTCTCATTTATTTGTTTATTATTTATTTATTACTTTAAATTTCTATCCTGCCCTCTCCGCAAGTGGACTCAGGGCAGCTAACAACATTTGCTTTATCTTTTGAACCTCTTTCCTATGTTATTTGCTCAGACACTGAAATTCATGGTATAGAAGTCAATAAAACAGTTTATAAAGCAAGTTATTTCGCAGACGATGCAGTATTTTATTTATCTCAGCCAATCTCTTCTCTGACTAACGTCATGAAAGAGATTGATAAATTTAGCACATATTCAGGGTTTGTGATCAATTACAATAAGTCTTGAAGATAAAGGCGATAATACTAAGGACAATATTTCTAAATCTTTCCCATTCAAATGGGTAAAAGAGAAATGGCGACATCTGGGAATACTTATCCCTACTAACCTTCAAAAATTATTTAGCTGCAACTTCAACCCCTTAATAGAAGAAATGCATTCCACTATTATAGACTGAGCCAAACTTTCTTTTTCCTTGATGGAAAAAATTGATCTGATTAAATCCTTTCTGTTTCCTAAATTCCTTTTTAGATTTCAAAATATTCCAATATCAATCCCTATTTTAAAAAATGGCAGAAATTAATTCTCTCATTCTTATGGAATGGGGAAAAAGCAAGGATATCCATATAACTATTAACTAGACCTACTAAAAGAGGTGGTTTAGGCCTTTCAGATCTTTATACATATATAATATCAGCTAACCTTCAGCATATAGTGTCTTATGCCAGCCCTACCCAACAGGTATCTTGGATCCAAACTGAACAGTCCTCTCTTGCCCATCCCTTTTTAAATGGTCCTTTGGAATGATAAAAAAGATAGGAGATGGCAGGAGGTACACAACCCTTATTTGAAATTCTAAGAACTGTGGGATAAAGTAAGAGGCCAGTTGGCCCCTTCAACCTCTCCCGTGATGGCATTTCTGGGGCAAACCTGGTTTGTCCCAGGAAAAGCCTCTTTAACTTTTGGGGAATGGAGAAAAACGGGCTTATATAGGTTAAATGACCTAACAATTGCAGGTAAATTAGGAACTAGGGAACAACTAGAGGAGAAACATCATATTACTATTTCATGGTTCCAATACTATCAAATCCATCAGGTTTTTCACCTTGTAATTCCACTAATTTATAAAACTAAACAACTGAATAGCTTTGAAAAAGTTCTAAAATCAGGAAGAACAAATTTGAAAGGCATTATTTCAATAATTTATACAATTTTGATGGATAAAATATGGGTGCTACCTACCTCACAGCAAAATGCATGGCAAAGGGACTGCGATACACAATTCACTGAAGACGACTGGGTTCAGATTTGGAACTCACCCCTTTTAAAGAGCAGAGCTATAAATATTTATACACAACAATTGAAACTCCTTTCACGTTGGTATTTGACTCCTTTAAAAAAATTTCAAAGTAAACTCAACAATAATGTGGAATGTTGGAAAGGGTGCGATAAGGAGGGTAACTTTCTTCATTGTTGGTGGCTACGCCCTGAAATTCAAAAATATTGGACCCGGTTGATAGCAAAAATATCCGAAATAGTTGGTTGTATGGTACCTTTAACGCCAGAATCAGTACTTTTAAATCTCTGGCCAGATAGTTTTTCCACTCCTCAACACAAAAAGCTTATTGCTTACTTGATACTGGCAGGTAAAATTTTAGTAGCTCAGAATTGGAAAAAAAAGTAGTCTTTCTACTATGGATGAATAGTTTGCGAAAGTCAGGGAGCTTATATTGCGAGATAAATTGTCCACACAGCTTTTAATCATGGAAATACTGAACTATAAGAATAACTTTATTAAAAAATGGTTTCCTTATCTTGAATATGTGAACTCAATTGCCTAAATTTTTCCTCCAGGACCTCACGACTGCATTTCCCCACATCGTTGGTGCCAACATGCACCACGACCTCTGGCTCCTCCCCAGCACTGCCTATCAGCCAATCTACAACATGCGTAATGTCTGCTACCTTCGCACCAGGCAGGCAAATCATCATACGGTCAGTACGCGGTTTTGCCACCCAGCTGTCTACTTGCCTAAGGATCGAATCACCAACTACCAAGACCCCTCCTCTCTCCCTGCCCAGGAATGGTTCCTTGGCGCGAAAGGATACCCACTCACAAACTGAAGAAGAGGTCTCTTCTGAGGGCGCATTCCCCTTAACCTCAGCATGGTGCCCTGTTCTCTCTCGACCCTCATGCTCCCTGACAGCAATGGGGCTGCCATGTTCAGACTGGGGCTCATCTAATACATCCCTGAGAGTCTTCGAGTGCGTAACTGACTGTCTCTGCTTCTCCAGGTCAGTCACCTTGGCCTCAAGGGTATGAACTCGTTCCCTGAGGACCAGGAGCTCCTTGCATCGAGCACACATCCAAGACTACTGTCCTGTGGGCAGATAGTCATACATGTGACACAGTCAAAACACTGGAAAGCCCACACCCCCCTGCTGGCATTCTACCCACTAAATCTCTTTCCACACTCCAAGCATTCAAAAGGCTTCTCCCCTGTGTGGGTTCTGATGATATTGAATGCCACTCGTACTAAATCTCATTCCACACTCCAAGCATTCAAAAGGCTTCTCCCCTGTGTGGGTTCGCTGATGTGTTTGAAGACTGCCACTCGTACTATATCTTTCCACACTTTGAGCATTCAAAAGGCTTCTCCCCTGTGTGGGTTATCTGATGCTTTTCAAGACTGCCACTCCACATGAATCTCTTTCCACACTCTGAGCATTCAAAAGGCTTCTCCTCTGTATGGATTCTCTGATGCGTTTGAAGACTTCCACTCTGACTGAATCTCTTTCTACACTCTGAGCATTCAAAGGTTTCTCCCCTGTGTGGGTTTTCTGATGATATTGAAGACTGCCACTACGACTGAATCTCTTTCCACACAATGAGCATTCAAAAGGCTTCTCTCCTGTGTGGATTCTCTGATGCGTTTGAAGATGGTAACTATCACTGAATCTCTTTCCACACTCTGAGCACTCAAAAGGCTTCTCCCCTGTGTGCATTCTCTGATGACGTTGAAGATTGCCACTCTGACTGAATCTCTTTACACACACTGAGCATTCAAAAGGCTTCACCCCTGTGTGGGTTTTCTGATGCACTTGAAGATTGGCACTCTGACTGAATCTCTTTCCACACACTGAGCATTCAAAAGGCTTCTCCCCTGTGTGGGTTCTCTGATGCGTTTGAAAACTGCCATTCTGACTGAATCTCTTTCCACACTCTGAGCATTCAAAAGGCTTCTCCCCTGTGTGGGTTCTCTGATGCTTTCGTAGACTGCCACTCGTACTGAATCTCTTTCCACACTCTGAGCATTCAAAAGGCTTCTCCCCTGTGTGGGTTCTTTGGTGCAGCTGAAGACTGCCACTCCAACTGAATCTCTTTCCACAGTCTGAGCATTCAAAAAGTTTTTCTACTGTGTGTGTTCTCTGTTGACACTGAAGACTGCCACTCCACATGAACCTCTTTCCACACTCTGAGCATTCAAAAGTCTTCTCTCTGGTGTGGGTTCTCTGGTGTGTTTGAAAACTGCCTCTCCAAATGAATGTCTTTCCACAATCTGAACATTCAAAAGGTTTCTCCCCTATGTGGGTTCTCTGATGCCTTTGAAGACTGCCACTCGTACGAAATCTCTTTCCACACTCTGAGCATTCAAAAGGCTTCTCCCCTGTATGGGTTCTCTGATGCTCTTGAAGATTGCCACTCCGACTAAATCTCTTTCCACACTCTGAGCATTCAAAAGGCTTCTCCCCTGTGTGGGTCCTCTGATGTGTTAGAAGATGGCCACTCTGGCTGAATGTCTTTCCACACTCTGAGCATTCAAAAGGCTTCTCCCCTGTGTGGGTTCTCTGATGCTTTTGAAGATGGCCACTCGTATTAAATCCCTTTCCACACTCAGAGCATTGAAAAGGCTTCTCCCCTGTGTGGGTTCTCTGATGATATTGAAGACTGCCACTCTGACTAAATCTCTTTCCACACACTGAGCATTCAAAAGGCTTCTCTCCTGTGTGGGTTCTCTGATGCTTTTGAAGATGGCCACTCGTACTAAATGTCTTTCCACACTCTGAGCATTCAAAAGGCTTCGCCCCTGTGTGCATCTTCTGATGACGTTGAAGACTGCCACTC
Organism: Heteronotia binoei; assembly: GCF_032191835.1. Classification (NCBI taxonomy): domain Eukaryota; kingdom Metazoa; phylum Chordata; class Lepidosauria; order Squamata; family Gekkonidae; genus Heteronotia; species Heteronotia binoei. The sequence goes on along the minus strand of NC_083227.1, from coordinate 6,795,078 downwards.
ATACCAAATCTCTTTCCACACTCTGAGCACTCAAAAGGTTTCTCCCCTGTATGGGCTTTCTGATGCTGTTGAATATTACTACTGAGACTGAATTTATGTCTTGTCTCTGAGTATTCAGGTGTCCCCTGTCTCTTTATTCTTTTATGCGCAAGAAGCTGTAATGTATTTCTGAAATACTTTCTGCACTGAATGGATTTGCTTGCTTTTATTTTCCTGTGCTTTGGAAAATGTATATTCCACTGTCTTCCGTCACGCTTCTCAGCCATACAGCCACCTTTCTTTCTCTTCACTCTGACATTTACGTTCAAGTCTTCATTTTTAACTTTATCCGGCATTTCCTGATGAAGTTTCTCACCCTCCTCATTCCTCTGATTATTGTCTCCTGGATTAAAGAGAGAGAAACTGTTAGCACTTGGGAAGGCTGGTAAGATCCAAAGGCATCTATGGGACTGCAGGAGGAAAGGACTGATGGCCCTTTGGCTTCATCCAGCTGGACTGATCTCAGCCACCCCTCCACCTTCCCCCAAGAATATCTGGTATTTAAGGATACCTCCCCCACCCATGAAGAATTTCAGCTGAACTCTTGCCCAGAAGGAGCTTCTGAGCCTCCAGATTAAGGCCTCCCTCCCTCCTTACCCACCGGCCTCTATGATTGTACCAGACCAAATGTGGCTCAGAAGGGAATCAGGAATCTCATATGGTTACTTCTGGCCTGTTCTCTTGACATAAGAGTGAAGCTCACTCACTCTGAGCCAACTCATCTGGGAAGGAAATCTGCTCTTGGGAGCCTCTAGAACAGGGTTTCCCAAACTTTTCCCTGCTTTGGCTTGGTTATTTTTACACTTCTCCTTTGTGGCCCACTAAAATTTGGGGGTGGAGACTTTGAGGGTGGAGGCGGGGGACAGGAAATGATGTACATCAAGCATAAAACTATTGCAATGTTTTGTTTAGGAAAAGTAGGTGAATAGTGGGATTTTGCAATGCAACTTTTAAAATAAAACATCAAGAAAAAGCACAAGGATCACACGGCAGAAAACTAAAAATATAAAATGCTCTCAGCCTGGGAAAACATGAAATGGTGGGGGGGGGAGGAGAGAGGGAGGAGAGAGAGAGAGAAAAAGCAAGAAAGTGAAAGAGAGAAAAAGAAAGTAAGTGAGAGAGAAAAAAGAAAGTGAGATAAAGAAAAAAAGTGAGAGAGAAAGAAAGGAAAACATGAACTGGCAGCCTGGGAAAACATGAAATGGCAGGGCATTTCAAGCTTCTTCCCCCCACCCCACCCCACCCCACTCTACTCAAATTAGCAATGGCAAGGAAGGAAGGGAGGGAGGGAGGGAAAGAGACAAGGGAAAAGACTAACTGACAGAGAGAGAGGAAGGGGAGTGGGAAATAAAGCAAATAGGGAAAAAGACTGAGTGAGTGACAGAAACAAAAAGAAAGAAAGGGAGGGAAGGGGAGAGAGTTGGAAACAGAGAAAAAAGGAAGAAAGAAAAAGGAAAGAGGAAGGAAGGAAAAGAGAGGGAAGAAGTGAAAGAAAGGGGGGACAAAAGGAAGGAAAAAAGGAAAAGAAAAAGAAAAATGGAAAGAAACAGGATGGGAGCAACTCACCTTTTAAACCACTGTCTCTAGCAGCACAAGCAGGGCTGGGTCCCCTGATCCCAGCTGGCCAAGGAACGTCAGGCCTAGTCTCCCCCCCCCCTCGCCTCCTCCTCCTTCCCTTCCCCACCCCAGGTCAGGGAAATGCCGCTCTAGCAGAACCCTGCAATCTGTCTTCAAAAGCAGGGCCGTTCTCTTTCTCCACCAGTTTCTCTTATACTTTTGGCTTCTTTTGTAGAGAGAGAGAAAGCCATCAGTCTTACATGGGGAAGGGAAGAAACTGAAGACTAGAAATTCTTCTGGAAGGTCAGCACCGCACTCCAGATCAAAGTCCAGAATCTGAACCAGTATATGCAGAATGGCACAGAATCCTAGTTCCCCCAAGGGTTACAGGCATTGTGACGGGGTCTGGTGTGATTTGTGGGTGTTCATAATTTGAGCCTCCCTGCAGTTCACATCATTTCTTTCAAGGCCAGATCCCAGAATGTAGTCATTGGTTAATCGTGGGAACCTTTATCCTGTTCTGCAAACAGGAGGGTGAGGGGATGAGGATACTCAGGGGTGGCCCAATGCCCCATGGCTCCCAAGGCAGACTCGCTGCCTGGCTCCCTCCCCCACAGCACCCCCCCACAGCCACTGAAACTTCTCCTCTTCCCTCCCTTCCCTACCCCATGTCGATTTCAATGCCAGAACTGGCTTTAGCACCACGTTCTGGCTATCTAAAGTCCTCCTTCCCCCGATCCCTTGATAAGCAGGTAAAACCGCGCCACGGGGCCGTGCTTGCAATCTGTCAGGACCAGCATCCTGAAAGGGCGCCCCCCTGCCGCTGACTCCTCCCCTCCCCACTTCCTGAATGGAAGAGGCATTGAAATTGACATGGGGTGGGGAAGGAAGGGAGGAGGAGGCGGGGGGCAATGTAGGCGTTAGCCTTGGAGGAGTGGGGGAGGTCCAATTTGCCACCGCTGCCCTGCTGACACTCTAGGCAACCGCCTAGTTTGCCTAGTGGGGGTGCCAGCCCTGCAGATGGTGGAAAATTCCATCCAGCAGGACCTTTGATTGGGTCATTCATACCACCTGATCCTAGAGAGGCAGAAACTATAATATGGGCATGGATGAGAGGGAAGCCAGGCTAACTTTATGCTCCTGGGATGCTAGTACACCTGGATGTTTCCTTTCTGCATCATGATGAATACATCTCTCTGGAGTACATTAGGCTCCCGTTGCAATACTGATGCTGAAACAAGGAGTGCCGTTTAGGTGCTTCCTATCTTAGACAGAATAGTTGGCTTTTTTTTTTGTTTTACTGTTGCTGAGCTGCAGAAACTGTGCTGTTTTGTGATGTCTTATTTTTAAATACTTAATATACTTTATTTTTAAAAGGGGTCTGTGGAAAGGAAGGACTGCATCAGTGCTTCGATCTTGTGGCCCTTTCTTACATGCCCAAGGAAATGTGACTGCCACTTAGGGGTCAGGAAGCAACTTTAGCCAAGGTTTGTGGAGGGGGTTTTTTTATGCCATCCTCTGGGCATGCAACAAGGGCAGTCCTGAATCCCCTGCATTTTGTAGGGAGTTGGACTAGATGACCCTGGAGGGGAGTTCCAATTCTATGATTCTATGAACACGTGAAGTTTCCTTAGACTGAATCAGACCCCTGGTCCCTTGGAGTCAGTATCATCCAGTCAGTCCAGCATTGGCTCTCCAGGGTCCCAGGCAGAGTCTTTCATTTCACCTCCTACCTGATCCTTTTCATCGGAGATGTTGGGGAGTGAACCTGGGACCTTTTGCATGCAAAGGAGATGCTCTGCCAGGGAGCAACAGCCCCACCCCAAGTGGTGGGAAGGGTGTCAAAATGATGCATTGCTGTTCAATATTTGGATTCATTCCTCCTCACAATGGCAGCAAGTTGCACCTTTGGCACCTTGGAAAGATCCTTACCCAGAGAGGCCACGTTCCCATAGTTCTCCAGCATGACTTCCCTGTACAGAGCTCTTTGTCCCGGATCCAGCAGGGCCCATTCTGCCTCCGTGAAAGAGATGGACACCTCCTCAAAGGAAAATGGACCCTGGAAGATAAAGAAGATTCCCTCCTCTTCAGAGATCTCACCCAGGAAGGGAGTCATAAGAACATAAGAGAAGCCATGTTGGATCAGGCCAATGGCCCATCCAGTCCAAAACTCTGTGTCACACAGTGGCCAAAAAAAATTATATATATACACACACACACACACACACATATATATACACACTGTGGCTAATAGCCACTGATGGACCTCTGCTCCATATTTTTATCCAATCCCTTCTTGAAGCTGGCTATGCTTGTAACCGCCGCCACCTCCTGTGGCAGTGAATTCCACATGTTAATTACCCTTTGGGTGAAGAAGTACTTCCTTTTATCCGTTTTAATCCGACTGCTCAGCAATTTCATCAAATGCCCATGAATTCTTGTATTGTGAGAAAGGGAGAAAAGTACTTCTTTCTGTACTTTCTACATGCAATGCATAATCTTGTAAACCTCTAGCATGTCACCCTGCAGTCGACATTTCTCCAAGCTAAAGAGCCCCAAGCGTTTTAACCTTTCTTCAACAGGAAAGTGTTCCAAACCTTTAATCCTTCTACTTGCCCTTTTCTGAACTTTTTCCAATGCTATAATATCCTTTTTGAGGTGAGGTGACCAGAATTGTATACAGTATTCCAAATGAGACCGCACCATCGATTTATACAGGGGCATTATGATACTGGCTGATTTGTTTTCAATTCCCTTCCTAATAATTCCCAGCATGGCGTTAGCCTTTTTTATTGCAATCGCACTGTCTTGACATTTTCAGTAAGTTATCTACAATGACCTCAAGATCTCTCTCTTGGTCAGTCTTTGCCAGTTCACACCCCATCAACTTGTATTTGTAGCTGGGATTTTTGGCCCCAATGTGCATTACTTTGCACTTGGCCACATTGAACCGCATCTGCCACATTGACGCCCACTCACCCAGCCTCAACAGATCCCTTTGGAGTGCCTCACAATCCTCTCTGGTTCTCACCACCCTGAACATTTCAGTGTCATCTGCAAACTTGGCTACTTCACTGCTTACTCCAAACTCCAAATCATTTATGAACAAGTTAAAGAGCATGGGACCCAGTACTGAGCCCTGTGGCACCCCACTGCTTACCGTCCTCCACTGCAAAGACTGCCCATTTATACTCACTCTCTGCTTCCTATTAATTAGCCAGCTTTTGATCCAGAAGAGGACCTGTCCTTTTACTCCATGACTCCCAAGGTTACTAAGGAGCCTTTGATGAGGAACTCTAACAAAAGCTTTCTGGAAGTCAAGGTAAACAACTGTGACGGTAAGGTATGGGTTAAACAGAAAACCAAAGAAAACTGAAGACGCACAGATCCTGCGTCTGGTGACCTGAGGATGGGGGCGAGAGTGCTCGGAACTCTCAGTGTGAGATTGACAGCTAATGGCTGAGGGAGTCAGTTAGTGGTCTGACAGAGTCTGAGAGAATTGGTCTTGGAGGGAGCTGAGACAGTGGCTGAGAAGAAAAGCTGACTGCTAGCTCTATAAACACAGCAAGGGGCTGTGTGTGACTAAAAGGAAGAGTCACCGTGAAGACCTGAACGGTCACAGACACTTATATACATCTCTTAAGATCTAGAGAGGTGGTTGAGGGAAGAGATGTGGGTCTAAAAGTTTGAAGGGCTGGGAGTAGAGGCTCCAGTCGACTAGAGAGACTTGGCACATCATACCCAAGAGGCCAGCCTATACTAGTAGTGGAGAGTGTACTATTTAGGAACTGTGAACCTGAGAGACCTAAGAAAGATATATTAGAAAGCCTGAAACAACTGAGCAACTTGTTAACTGTGAGAGATACTTTATAGCCCGTGTATATATCACCCATATCCCCAGTTTAAGTCTTTGTGTTGAAATAAATATCTGTGGTTTATGTTAAACTTCTCTGGTGCCTATAATTTGGGAAAACTGTCAAAACTGCTGCGGTCCCCTACGAAGCGAATTATATTTCCATCTGAAAACAAATACCCCGAAGAGACTAAGAGAGAGAAATCCATATCATACCCACCCCTTGAGTTTTATATAGTCCTGAGGAAAAAAGTTTTAAAGGAAGAAATGAGGAGAAAGAGGGGCTGGGGTAGCCATAAACAGCACATAGAAGCGACCCAGTGGGACCGTGAGGCGGGTGAGCCTTTGATGAGGAACTTTAACAAAAGCTTTCTGGAAGTCAAGGTAAACAACATCTATCGGGTCTCCTTTGTCCACATGTTTGTTCACCCCCTCAGAGAACTGTAACAGGTTAGTGAGGCAAGATCTTCCCTTACAGAACCCATGCTGAGTCTTCCTCAATGACTTATGTTCATCAATCTGCCTACTCATTCTGTCCTTGATAATGGCTGATAGTCGTCTGGGAAGGTACAGAAAATAAGGCTTGGGATGGGTAACTGCAACAGCATTCAAAGGCTCTCTCTCACGGACCCCTTGTAGAAACAGAAGGAGCTCCCCTGAGAAAGGAGGAGGGACCCAGGCTGTGCCCCCTCTGCTCATCTCTCCTACCTGGATTGGAAGTGCAGCAACTGTTCCCACACCGTGGAAAAGACAACGGCTCAACAGCATCTCTTCACTGCCAGGTCCTGAGATGAGGGAGGGAGAGAGGGTGTTTGCTTGTATGTTTCCTGGTTCACACACACACTATTCTCAGGGTTGTGAAACTTTCCACTATGTACACTCAACTCGTTTTTAAAATACTTTATACTACATTCTGAGAGAGGCAGAAGAGAAGCACCAGGGACTTCTGAGCCTTAGGAATTATAAATACTGCCAATGTATTTCAGACTTCAGTCAGAGTTGTGTTTGCTCTACAAGGAGGGAAATGAGGAGTGGAAATGCAATAGCATGAGATAGCACCATCCTGTTGGACCAGACATGACTAGAAAAATTCTGGGGACTGGAGGGCCATAGGAATGAGCTTTTAGAGTATCTCTGGGGCATGCTGAAGTGGAGATGTTTTATTTATTGTTATTGTAACGGTTTAATGCTGTAAGCCGCTCTGAGTCCGCCTTGCAGGATAGGGTGGGGTATAAATCGCAAATTAAAGTTAAATTAAATTAAACTAGGTTTTCAGCCTGACACAACCTCAACATGACATCACATCTGTCCCAAGTCCCACCCCAAGACCCTCTCCAGTGCCTGCAAGTGCTGGGCCAGAGCCTGCCATCCCTACTCCACCCCCCTGCGGCCCCCAGCAGCCCCCCAGATGACCCTCCAAGCACAGACACAGAAGGAAAATGTCCCCATGATTATTGGCCCCCAGGGAGTGGTTTCAGAGCTCTGCTGCCCCAGAAGGTGGATGTTCCTTTTCGAGGTTTGCCTGCCTTCCCCTCCACAGGGAATCTGAGACCTTTTAGGGAAGGAAGGTGAGAGATGAATTTTTAAAGTTATGGGATAAATGGTCCTCCAGGAGTTTGTCTGATCTTTTAGAGACATCACAGTGTGTGGATATTGAGTGCCTACAAATATCTCTGTGTTGCCTATAGAAATCTGCATTCCCCCCACTGACCTGACCTCTCTACCCGTCACATTCACAGGCTCCCCAGGCACAAGGAGTCCTTACCACAGGAGAGGGCATCTTGGGCACACTCCACCGCCTGCCCCCTCTGCCCCTGCTCCAAGGAAGCTCCTTCTGCCTCAGGGATTGCAGCTTCCATCTCCAAAGGTGGTCCCCACATCTGAAACAGCAGCAAGGGGAAGAGATGGAATGGAAGAGAGACCAAGAAATGGATCCTGCCCCACTCCCAGATTCTACACCCTCCTATCAGCAGATCTGATGTGTTATCTGCAGGGGTCAGAAAGAGGCTCTACACAATTATCTGGGAAGGAAAATTTAAGATAAGGTGAGATATCGTTGCTTGAATTAGACACACCTGGAGGGAATCCCCTCACCTGTTCTGCCTGCCTCTTCTCCTCTGCCTGACTCAGGAGGAAACCTTCGGCCAGGGCCACCGCCTGGGAACTGGTCTCTGGCCCGCATCCTCTGACCCAGCCCTGCATTTCCTGGGGCAGGAGAGTCAGGAACTGCTCCAGGATCACCAGGTCCAGGATCTGCTTCTTGGTGTGCCTCTCCGGCTTCAGCCACTGGCTGGAAAGTCCATGGAGCTGGCTGCAAACCTCTCGGGGCCCATCGGCCTCATGGTAGCGGAACTGTCGGAAACAGTGGCAACATACTTCTGAGGTCAGGGTGTTCTTAGCCAAGATCTCTGGCCCAGCCCTTTCCCAGAATTCAACACCACTCCCAGCTGGGGTGGGATCGGGGCCTTTGCTTGCTCCTTTGCCAGTTCCAGGTCCTTCTGGGTCCTGCTCTTCCATCTCCTTCCCCTTCTCTTGGTTCTCCTCTGTCTTTGAAAACATTCCTTTATTCACTGGGCTATGAAGAAAGCCTTCTTCCTGGGGGATGGAGAGAGACAGACAGTGTGTGCCAAAAGGTAAATACGTACACACCCACGACCTTCACGCCACCCAAACCCCAAAATAAAAAGAAGCAGGGAATATACAAGAAATTCATCCAGAGACTTGCCCAGGCTTGCAATGCTCCCCGCCTTCCTCCCTCCCTCGATCTAAATGCTTCTCTCCCCCATAAGACTTACTTCCAAGGAGACCTCCCGGCTGCTGCAAGGCTTTCCCCTCCTCCTGCAGCTTCTCTGCACCCCTCCCAGTCCTCCTTCGCCCTGCAAATGCAAACCCCGCCCCTTCCCTAGGAAAAGCCCCTCCCTCTCCTTGCTCGGCCTCTCTAGCAAGCAGCTCAGCGCTTTTAACCCTCTCCGTGCTGCAGAGGAAGGAGAAAGGTGTCCTGGAGGCGCTTCAGCCGGGCTGCCGTCAGCCACGCCTTGTGCTGCTCAATGGGGCTGCTCGGGAGTAACTCTGCTGCAGGGGGTTCCGCTCCTCCTCGGGTGTCCCGGGCTGCTCAGAGAAAGGAGGCTGCAGCTGGGCCCCCCCTCCTGAGTCCTCCCCCTCCTGGAATAAGGACCCTCAAACTCAATGGGGGGGGGGGAGAAAAGGGGGCGGTTTAGTGATGACGGTACCAGGCTCTTCTTGGAATAGGCCATTTGGCATTTCTGTTGCCCCCCTGGAGAGAAGGCCTCTTTGGGTCTTCTGGCCCTTCCTTGCAAGTCCAGGGAAATGCTGAAAGCCTCTGTGGAGTCAGGCAGGCGAGGGGGCACAGCTGGTGGGGGGTAGCCAGGGGGCTGAAGGTGAAGGACCCTGCCCTGGATTATCCCTGCCGAGGGACCCCAGGCTGGAGCAAGGGGGGTTCTCCTCCCGCAGGGTCCCTGCTGGGCTGGCCAACCTCCTGGTGGGGCCTGGAGATCTCTCCAGATTGCAATCCATCCCCAAACTACAAAGTGCAGATCCTCTGGAGAAGATGGCTGCCTAAGGGGGGTGGCTTTCCCTCTAAGGCAGTATGTCTCCTGGAGGACCCTCCCCTCCTCGGAAATTCCCCACCCCAGATTTAGCCATTTTCACTCTGTCCATCTTCCAGGAGTTCCACCCAAGTCCCTTCTCCCTCCTGTCCACCACCCACCCACCCTGCAAGGCAGACCAGTCCCAGAGGGAAGGCTGGGCCCAGGGAGAGTCAAGTTCGAATTCAGCCCTTCCTCCAGGCAGTTGGCAAACCTGAACCATTTTCTCCCCCCTCCCACCGCCACCTCTCTTCTCAGGGCCCTTCACTCCCTCTGCTGCGGTTGCCAACTCCAGGTTGGAGAACACCTGGAGACTGAGGGGGAGGAGGGGAGGTTGTGGATGGGATGGGATTAATTGGGGTTTGATGCCACAGAGTCCCCCCCCTGCAGTCACCCTTTCCCCCAGGGGGCTGATCTCTGGAGAGCAGCATTGTTATTCCAGAACATCTCCAGGCCCTCCCTGGAAGTTGCAAACCAAACGGGAGGAACACATAAGGCTGAGACACTGGAGAGACCTGTGTTCAGTTCATATCATAATCAGTTAGTGACACTCAATATTCACGAACAATTGGAAAGTTCCAAAACCTTAATGCAGAAAAACTAATTTGCTTACTAATCAATCCTCAAAATATATAGACAGTTTTTGCCTCCGTCTTCACTGTGGAAGATGACAACATTTTGCCCGCCCCAGAACCACTAATTTTGGAAGGGGTGTTGAAAGACCTGAGTCAGATTGAGGTGACAAAAGAGGAGGTCCTACAACTGATAGACAAATTAAAAAAACTAATAAGTCACCGGGTCCGGATGGCATACATCCGAGAGTTCTGAAAGAACTCAAAGTTGAACTTGTGGATCTTCTAACAAAAATCTGTAATCTTTCATTGAAATCTGCCTCCGTTCCTGAGGACTGGAAGGTAGCAAATGTCACCCCCATCTTTAAAAAGGGTTCCAGAGGAGATCCGGGAAATTACAGGCCAGTCAGTCTGACTTCAATACCGGGAAAGTTGGTAGAAACCATTATCAAGGACAGAATGAGTAGGCACATTGATGAACACGGGTTATTGAGGAAGACTCAGCATGGGTTCTGCAAGGGAAGATCTTGCCTCACTAACCTGTTACATTTCTTTGAGGGGGTGAACAAACATGTGGACAAAGGAGACCCGATAGATGTTGTTTACCTTGACTTCCAGAAAGCTTTTGATAAAGTTCCTAATCAAAGGCTCCTTAGAAAGCTTGAGAGTCATGGAGTAAAAGGACAGGTCGTCTTGTGGATCAAAAACTGGCTGAGTAATAGGAAGCAGAGAGTGAGTATAAATGGGCAGTCTTTGCAGTGGAGGACGGTAAGCAGTGGGGTGCCGCAGGGCTCGGTACTGGGTCCCATGCTCTTTAACTTGTTCATAAATGATTTAGAGTTGGGAGTGAGCAGTGAAGTGGCCAAGTTTGCGGATGACACTAAATTGTTCAGGGTGGTGAGAACCAGAGAGGATTGTGAGGAACTCCAAAGGGATCTGTTGAGGCTGGGTGAGTGGGCGTCAATGTGGCCAAGTGCAAAGTAATGCACATTGGGGCCAAGAATCCCAGCTACAAATACAAGTTGATGGGGTGTAAACTGGCAGAGACTGACCAAGAGAGAGATCTTGAGGTCGTGGTAGATAACTCACTGAAAATGTCAAGACAGTGTGCATTTGCAATAAAAAAGGCCAACGCCATGCTGTGAATTATTAGGAAGGGAATTGAAAACAAATCAGCCAGTATCATAATGCCCCTGTATAAATCGATGGTGCGGTCTCATTTGGAGTACTGTGTGCAGTTCTGGTAGCCGCACCTCAAAAAGGATATTATAGCATTAGAAAAAGTCCAGAGAAGGGCAACTAGAATGATTAAAGGGCTGGAGCACTTTCCCTATGAAGAAAGGTTGAAACGCTTGGGACTCTTTAGCTTGGAGAAACGTCGACTGCGGGGTGACATGATAGAGGTTTACAAGATAATGCATGGGATGGAGAAAGTAGAGAAAGAAGTACTTTTCTCCTTTTCTCACAATACAAGAATTCGTGGGCATTCGATGAAATTGCTGAGCAGACAGGTTAAAACGGATAAAAGGAAGTATTTCTTCACCCAAAGGGTGATTAACATGTGGAATTCACTGCCACAGGAGGTGGTGGCGGCCACAAGTATAGCCACCTTCAAGAGGGGTTTAGATAAAAATAAGGAGCAGAGGTCCATCAGTGGCTATTAGCCACAGTGTGCGTGTATATATAAAATTTTTTGCCACTGTGTGACACAGAGTGTTCGACTGGATGGGCCGTTGGCCTGATCCAACATGGCTTCTCTTATGGTCTTAAGCACTAAGCATGTATTCGCATAGAATCGCTTAACTGCTTACAAAAGCATAGCAAAGATAAAATTAAACAATGCGAGATGCATGAGTCACCATGAGAGACCACCATTTACTGAGATTTTTCGTCCTTGGTGGAGTCTCATGCATCTTGCATTGTTTAATCTTATCTTTGCTATGTTTTTGTGTTTATGCCATTCTATGTGAATACGTGCTTAGTGCTTTGAACTTTCCGAATGTTTATAAATATTGAGTGTTACTATTACTATATTCACGGAACAGGGGTCTCTCCAGTGTCTCCTCCCTGGAAGTCAGCAATCCCGTCCCATTTGAGGCACAAATCCCACGGCAGCCCCCCTCCCCAATCCCCACCCCCTCCTTCCCAGGTCTCCGGCAAGGCCCTGCCAGGAGCACAACCCCAGTGGGGCCCAAAAGGAAACCAGCACCAACAAAAGGGGGGTGACCTGGACTGCCACCGCCCCAGGCTAGGCTGGGCTTCCCTTGATTTGGCAAAAATTGAAGTGCCCAAATCTCGCCCCACAGTAACCTCTATTCCAGCAGTACCCCTTGATGTTCTTGTCTTCTTCCCTGCCTTTTCCACACTGACTCTCCAAAATAATAACCTCGCTCCCCGAGCCAGAGTGCACTGTTCGTAGATTGAGTTGTGCACAGAGGCCTCGATCCCCTTAAACTGCCACCCTGTCAAGGAACCCAAGCCAGGCCAGAGGTTCACAACAAAGCAGATCTCAGCAAAGTAGAGGTTTATTAAATTCTTAAAAGAACAATTTTGATATGAGGTAAAACAATCTCTGTAGTCTAGCAGCACAAAAGAGGAAAGCTAGCTTTTCTATCTAATACATTGGCACACGGTGTTAGATGGCAGAATCTGAAAAGTCTCAGCCTCAGAGTGGAGACCTAAGCGTTTCTTAGGTAGCTCTTCACTGCAATGTGACCTTAGCATAGTTCGGGCCTCAGCCCAGCAAAATCATGAAGCTAGCATGGCTTCTCTCTGGACATAGGACAGAATGGACTGCATTGTATCCTACAGGGCCCATAGGAGAGAATGGAGTCCATTCCATCATACGAGCCCTCTGTACCCGAATTTGAATAGAAAGAGTGAAGAGTATTTGCAGTTGGAAGGAGACCTGATACACTGTATAGTATGTCTGATTATCTGCTGCTGTGGATCTGGCCTCTCCCTGCTGTGAAGGAACATTCCTTTTGTGTCAGTTGATGGGAAGTGATATTGTTTGTCTCATGAACTTGTCTCTCACAGTTTACTGTTTGCTTTGCAGTAGCATTGTTATTGGGGGGGGAAGGTGGAACGGGCTATCCTGGGCTTCCTACACTGGGCCCTGAGGAGAGGCAGTAGAGGTCAGTAAGCCCCCAGGAGAACCTGTCAGCAGAGAACTGTCTCCCTCAGAAGTCAGGGGCTGTCTGGTGGGGTTCCCACCTGATGGGGCAGGCGGTGGGTGGGAGAGAGCAGAATCAGCCAGTGGCATGCCAGAGACAGAGTGTGAGCCAGTCCTGTGTAGCCCACATCCAACCAATGGAAATCCTCAGATTTGCCACCACAGTAGGGCTTTTATGATCTAAAGGTTGCACAGGATGGAGAGAGCTGACAAGGAGAACTTTCCCCCCTCTCTCAAATCACTAGAAGCATCCAATGAAGCTGACAGCAGTAGATTCAAGATGGACAAGAGGAAATAGTTTTTATACAGTGATCTTGTGCCAAAAGATGTAGTGACGGCCACAGGTATAGACAGCTTTAAAAGGGGATTACATAGATTCATGGAGGAGAGGTCTAATAATGGCTACTAGGCAGGGTGATTAAAGAGAACTTCCATGTTCAGACACAGTCAGCTTTTGAATCCTGAAGTGCCAAGAGGCACTATCAAAGGAAGACCTCAGAAGCAGTCACTCACCTTAGCAACGAGAGGATTGCCGTGGATGGCCAACTCTTCCCCCTTGTGCAAAATGCAGCTTTCAACCAGCTGCTGCAGCACCTGGCTCCTTGGCACTCCATCCTCTTGCAAAGGACCCTAAGCTGGCCCACCAAGCACAACAGTCAAGGCACTCCCTTGCAGTTCAAGGCAGCTTGCAATAATAGTTAAACATTGCCAGATGAAGTTCAAAGTACAGGGACAAGCGTCATAATTATCCCCCTGGCTCCCTTCAGAGATAACTGAAATCCAACCCCCTCCGCCTCCATAAAAGCCCTGGCAAACCAGCAGACCTTGTAGCCCCTCCTGAAGATCTCTGAGGTGGGATCCACGCCCACTTCTTCAGGAAGACCCGCCCACAGAGGCAGAGCAACGATGCAAAAGGTCCGGGCCCAGATAACTGGCAGAGGGGCTGTGTGTGCCAAAACATCAGCATTTTGGTTCTTGTGAGAACGTTTCTGAGCTCCTCTATGATTTTGGGATGCTGATTCAGCTATCCAAATTGAAGGGGACTGTCCCTTTTGGTGACTCCCTTCTCCAAACCACGTGACTCTGGGGAGAGAGTGAACTGTGCCTTTGGCGATCCCGTCCATGGAGTTGTGTGGGTTGGCGAAGGAAGGGATTGAGAGGGACAGTCCCTTCAAGTGCCTTTGCACCACCCCCCTCCATTGGGAAAAATGGAGGAAGAGGGCACCTTCTTTAGGTCCCATAAATTGGATTCCTGGTCCAGCCTTTTGTACACTTGGCAGAGGGGGGCTGAGGAGAGGCACAAGCATGATGGAGCAAATTTGGTACCAATTATTTTAAAAAACAGCCCCCCCCCCCCAAGAGTGCCAGATATCCCTGGATCAATTCTGAATCATATCTTATGGGGCCCATTGAACTTTCTGAGTTCTTTGGTTAGGGAACGCAATCTTTTTCTTTCAGACCAAAGTAATCCTACTGCCAGAATGCTTTCGGCTTCGAAGGACCCCAAAAAGCTCACAGCAGGCAGAACTAGGGAGGGAACAGGGTTGAGAAATGCCTCTTTAGAACTGCTCCTCAGATAAAAGAGTTTGTAAATTAAGGATGCCGGCTGGTTACACTAGATCTACACCAGCAGCAGAGAGGCTATAGGTTTCTGTTACCTTAAAAAGGTCTCTTCCTTCATAGGATCTGGGGAAGGAACTGTTTTTGCCAGATTTCAAGATGTCAAGAGTTAGATTGGAGGATAACCTGAAGTAGCAAGTTCCGCAGAGGAGGGTGTTGTGGGAATTATTTTTGTATGCCTTCTACCTTCAGAAACCCAAACAACCCATAGTTATCAGAAGGCTAATACATATGAATGAATAATAATAATAATAAGAATTGCAGATTTATACCCCGCTCTTCTCCCTGAATCAGACTCAGAGCAGCTTACAATCTCCTCTATCTTCTCCCCTCACAACAGACACCCTATGAGGTGGGTGGGGCTGAGAGGGCTCTCACAACAGCTGCCCTTTCAAGGACAACCTCTGCCAGAGCTATGGCTGACCCAAGGCCATTCCAGCAGGTGCAAGTGGAGGAGTGGGGACTCAAACCCGGTTCTCCCAGATAAGAGTCCCCGCGGTTAACCACTACACCAAACTTTTGTTACACTCCACACAGAAGCCTTAAAATAAATGGATAGAGAAGCAGAACAGTTTAGATACCATTAGTACATTTCAGAATACAGTTACACAGTTAGAGAAGATAGTCAAGCACAAAGCATAGTTCTACAGTAAAGCAGAGAGCATGATGAAAAATCCAAGGCCCAACAGGGACTTCACTCTATTAGTCTACATTTTCCTGGTTAGAATCTAAGTCCCAAGTCCCATTTAGAAAGGCATGACCAGCATAGAGACAGTCTCCTGTCTCTAGTGCAGTTCAGCCCCCTTCCATGGCTCAACCAGCAGAGACCCCTGTCTCTATCCACGTCAGGCCCCTTCTGCTCAAATTTTCAAGGTTTATAAGGGCCCCCCCCCAGAAGCATAGAATCCTAGAGTTGGAAGGGACCTCCAGGGTCATCTAGTCCAACCCCCTGCACAATGCAGGAAACTCACAAATATCTCTCCCTAAATTCACAGGATATCCATCGCTGTCAGATGGCCAACTAGCTTCTGTTGAAAAACCTCCAAGGAAGGAGAGCCCACCACCTCCCGAGGAAGCCTGTTCCACTGAGGAATCGCTCTAACAGTCAGGAAGTTCTTCCTAATGTTGCGTCGGAAACTCTTTTGATTTAATTTCAACCCATTGGTTCTGGTCCTACCTTCTGGGGCCACAGAAAACAATTCCACACCATCCTGTATATGGCAGCCCATCAAGTACTTGAAGATGGTGATCCTATCACCTCTTAGCCGCCTCCTAAGAGGTCCAGGCAAATAGGTGTGAAAAACCTCAGCTTGAGACCCTGGAGAGTTGCTGCCAGTCTGAGTAGACAATACTGACTTTGATGGACCAAGGGTCTGATTCAGTATAAGGCAGCTTCATATGTTCATATGTTCCTCTCCAGGTTAAACATCCCCTTTATCACTTATCTCTACTTCTTCGTCATCTTATCATATACGTCAAACTACATTCCAAACTCTGCAGCTGCATCTTACAGATGGCAAGTTGTCTTTTCCCTATTCAGTTCCTGCTTATACCATATAAGGCTCATACCATGTAAGTCTTTTCCTGTCCTGAGATAGCCTTCGCCTTTCACACACTTTCTCTACTGACCTAGATCCTCAGCCTGAGCTGTTGGCGCTATGAATGCTTGAACCCTTGATGGCCAATTTTCATAAAGAGCTCTTGTAGCCAATTTCATAAAAGACGGCCAACCCAACAGAAATCCTGCCACAGAGGGGAACCGCTAAAAGCGCCCTTCCTCCTTGGTGTAACCACGTTCTCAGCTGTTCTGAACTGACAACACCAGATCCTTTGAAGGACCTCATCAGAACCAGCTATAAGAAATTTCCACTCTTCTGTTCATTTTCTGAGGAAAATGAACATTAGATTTGTGCCTCAGGTTATTGCCGGATTCAGAGCATTGATGAGATTCCTCCCTTGGGTGGACTCTTTGATTCTAAAAGAGAGATCAACTGATTTTCTGACCTGGAGATCCCATTGCTCATCCTTTTCCTCCCTTTTCTGTTGGAGCTTTTTGGGATTTTGAAAATGGCTAATGCTCTTTCCACAATCCAAGCACTTATAATGTTTCTTTCTGATTAGGGTAAGGATTCTTCTGTACATTTAAGCCTTTTACAGCATTTGGCCTCTTTTCAATACTCGTTATGGTTGTGGTTGTCTTTCAGGTGTGAAATAGGAGAAAAGCTCTTTTTACAGGCAAAGAAGCTACATGGATCCTCCCTATGTGGGTTCCTCAATACAGTAAAAGAATACCACTATGACTGAATCTCTTTCAATACTCCAAACATTAAAATTGTGTCTTCCCTGTGTGGGATCTCAGTTGCCAATCAAAGAGTGCTTCTGCAACAGCATCTCTTTCCACAGTCTGAGAATTCAAAAGATTTCTCCCCTGTATGAGTTCATATACCTTCTGAAAACAGTCACACTGACTGAATTTCTTTTCACAATCTGAGCGCTCCCAACATTTTCTCCCCATGCGCGGGTTCTTTGATGCAGTTGAAGAGTGCCACTCTAACTGAATCTCCTCACATTTCAAGCACTCAAAAGGTTTCTCCTGTTTGGATTCTTCAATGCAGTGGTCTAGCCTTCTGGGGCCTGCCCCATTGCTTGCTCCCCTTACCCTCATCAGACCCTCTGGGATGACAGCTGCCACTGTGGTAACAGAGGCTGACGGGGCAACATCTCATCAGCAAGTTCAGTGGGGGTGGGGTGGGGGTGGTGTTACGCCTGGACCCCTCCTCCCTCGAAGGACTAATCTGGTACCTTGGACAAGGTAATGCAGGCAATCTTCTTTCTCAACATCTCACAGGGTCATTCCTCCAGACTTTTACTTGGTCTGCAAATAGGATCAAAATAAGTCCTACAATCACATGGAATGTGTGTCATCAAATACTGACCAGAGGCTTGTCTGGGAAAAGTGATCCTAAAGGTGCGAAGGCCTGGCTTTTGGCAATTCTCGTCCTTCTTTTAAATCCATGAGCGCCAAAGATTAAGTTCCAGAAAAGGCAGTGCAACTAACTCATTCCCCCACCTTGCCTGACTTCCCTTTACCTGGTTTATCCTATGTGAGTCAATACCATTTTAATCCCATAACACCCCTTTGTAATAGTTCTCTTGTCCTGTCTATTAGAGGTCACCAAACAAAATAAGATGTTTCCCCGTGAACGTTAAGTTGATTCGCAACCCATAGGAAAGCTACGCAGTTTCCCTGGTTCAAATGCATTGTTTCATTCACACTATCGCAGCAATGTTCTAGAAGCAATCGCGTTATTGCTCAAAGTTATATCAACCATCTTCTGTCCAAGAGAGTGTGCATCTGTTTGGCAGTCCACTGACTTATACCCCCAGCCACAATTAATAAAAACCCGCCTCATTAATTAAGGCTTCATTCATTGAGATTACTACTGAGGGAAAAATCCTTGTAAACATGGGTGGAGATCCTGCTTGTTACCCCCTCTCACACTGACTGGGTAATTCGGTAGGTAATCTCAGGAGACCCTCACAATCACTTAGGGTAACAGAGAAGTGGTCTCATTTGTTGGGATGGTCTCTCTAGCACTGAAAGCCTCCCTTGGGATAATTTACGAGTCCGGGTGTGGCGAGCCAAGGCGGGACACTGAGCATTCAAAAGATTTCTCCCCTCTGTGGGTTCTCTGATGTTTTTGAAGACTGCCACTCTGACCGAATCTCTTTCCACACTCTGAGCATTCAAAAGGCTTATCCGCTCTGTGGGTTCTCTGATGCCTTTGAAGACTGCCACTCTGACTGAATCTCGTTCCACACTCTGAGCATTCAAAAGGCTTCTCCCCTGTGTGGGTTCTCTGATGCTGTTGAAGGTGGCTACTCTGACTGAATTGCTGTCCACACTCTGAGCATTTAAAAGGCTTCTCCCGTGTGTGGGTTCTCTGATGACGATAAAGATTGCTACTCTGACAGAATCTCTTTCCACACTCTGAGCATTCAAAAGGTTTCTCCCCTATGTGGGTTCGGCAATGCACTTGAAGACTGCCACTCTGACTGAATCTCTTTCCACACTCTGAGCATTCAAAAGGCTTCTCCCCTGTGTGGGCTCTCTGATGATATTGAAGATGGCCACTCATACTAAATCTCTTTCCGCACTCTGAGCATTCAAAAGGTTTCTCCCCTGTGTGGGTTCTCTGATGACACTGAAGGTCGCTACTCTGACTGAATCTCTTTCCACACTCTGAGCATTTAAAAGGCTTCTCCCGTGTGTGGGTTCTCTGATGCCTTTGAAGATCACCATTGAACATGAATCTCTTTCCACACATTGAACATTCAAAAGGTTTCTCCCCTCTGTGGACTCTCTGATGATATTGAAGATGGCCACTTGTACTGAATCTCTTTCCACACTCTGAGCATTCAAAAGGTTTCTCCCCTGTGTGGGTTCTCTGATGATGCTGAAGACTGCTCCTTGTACTGAATCTCTTTCCACAATCTGAGCATTCAAAAGTCTTCTCTGTTGTGTGGGTTTTCTCATGCTGTTGAAGATTGCCACTGAGACGGAATTTATTTCTGCTCTCTGAGTATTCAGAAGGTTTCTCCTCTCTCTTTATTCTTTGGTGCACAAGAAGCTGTGATCTATTTCTGAAATACTTTGTGCACTGAATGGGTTTACTTGCTTTCATTTTCCTGTGCTTTGGAAAATGTATATTCCACTGTCTTCCATCACACTTCTCAACCATACAGCCGTCTTTCTTTCTCTCCACTCTGATATGATTCCTGACATTTTCTTTCAAGTCTTCATTTTCAACTCTATCTGGCATTTGATGATAAACTTCTTCACCCTCCTCATTCCTCTGATCATCCTTTGCTGAAATATAGAGGGAGATTCTGTTAGCACTTGGGAAGGCTGGTAAGATGGAGAAAGTAGAGAAAGAAGTACTTTTCTGGATTTAAGACTATATCATGATGCAGTTTGCTTAGTATGGATAAAAGACTGGGTGACGCTGTTGAATAAAAAACTTTTAATGTTGGAAGCGCATGGAAATAAATTCGGCTGGCATGCTTATATGTATTATGGGAAGAAAAAGATGGATGGTTTTTTTTCTCACCATTATATCAAAAATAATTTGTTAAATACATGGATGAAGTACAAGAAATATGGTGATGAGAGAAAGCCATTATGGATAGTGCCAGCAGAAGTAATAAAAATAACAGCTGAAACCAGTGAAGAGAGAGGGTTGTCATACAATCAATTACTAAAAATACAAAGTGGCAAAATAGAATTGAAAACTGCTGAGGAGTTGAATAAAAGATATGATTGGTTTCAAATGCAACAAATAAAAAGGCTGGTGGAGAATGATATCAAAACTGAAGGAATAAGACGTGAGCAAACAGAAATGGAAAAAGTTCTGCTAGGAGATAATGAAAAATTAATTTCAAAAATATATAAGTTACTGTTAAAATGGTCTACGGAAGATGAGGTAGTAAAAGCTCAAATGATTAAGTGGGCAATCAATGTAAATAAAGAAATACAGATGGATACATGGGAGTATCTTTGGAAGAACTCTATGAAATTATCAACATGTCACACTAAACAAGAAAATTGTTTTAAGATGATGTATAGGTGGTATATGACTCCTAAAAAATTGGCAAAGATGAATAAAAAGATGCCAGACAGATGCTGGAAATATAGACGACATGAAGGTTCTTTTTACCATATGTGGTGGACTTGTGAAAGAGCGAAAAAGTTTTGGCAGATGATTCAACAAGAAATTTCAAGGATCTTGGGATATGAATTCAAGAAAGTAGCAGAGACTTTCTTATTGGGATTACAAATGGAAAAATTTCCAAAAGAAGATAGAACTTTGATCTGGTACTTGCTTTCAGCAGCTAGGACATTGTATGCGCAGTTATGGAAACAAGAAAAAATACCAGAAAAATGGGATTGGATTGTAAAAGTTATAACATGGAGTGAGATGGATAAACTAACAAGAATCTTAAGAGACTATGATTTGGAAGTGTATAAAAAGGAAAAAGTTTAGATGTTTTGTAGAAGTAGAATGGAATATAAAAGGATATTGGACAATTTTTTAAATAATGTTCAAGTACTAGAAAAAAGTAGAATATGAATATAGGTTCTTATGGTTTAAGGGTACCTTTAAATGTTAGTATTTTAAGTATATAACTTCAGCCGGAGTCAAGTAACGGGAGGAGGGGCGACTAGAAAATAGCATTTGGGATAGATAATAAGAAGGTATTAATGGATATTGTTACCATATGTTATCAATAAAAATTGTGTTTAAAAAAAAGAGAGAGAAAGAAGTACTTTTCTCCTTTTCTCACAATACAAGAACTCGTGGGCATTCGATGAAATTGCTGAGCAGTCGGGTTAAAATCGATAAAAGGAAGTACTTCTTCACCCAAAGGGTGATTAACATGTGGAATTCATTGCCACAGGAGGTGTTGGCAGCTACAAGCATACCCAGCTTCAAGAGGGGTTAGATAAAAATATAGAGCAGAAGTCCATCAGTGGCTATTAGCCACAGTGTGTGTGTGTGTAATTTTTTTGGCCACTTTGTGACACAGATAAGATAAGATATTGGATTTATATCCCACCCTCCACTCTGAAGAGTCTCAGGGCAGCTCACAATCTCCTTTACCTTCCTCCCCCACAGCAGACACCCTGTGAGGTGGGTGGGGCTGGAGAGGGCTCTCACAGCAGCTGCCCTTTCAAGGACAACCTCTGCCAGAGCTATGGCTGACCCAAGGCCATTCCAGCAGGTGCAAGTGGAGGAGTGGGGAATCAAACTCGGTTCTCCTAGATAAGAGTCCGCACACTTAACCACTACACCAAACTGGCTCTTTAGTAGTGGTTAAGTGTTGGACTGGATGGGCCACTGGCCTGATACAACAATGTACGCTATCCTGAGATTTTTTCGTTCCAAGTGGGGCTTTTATGTTCCTGCAGCACTGAAACTGTTCCAATATAAAGTTTTAACACAACTGCTCTATGGTATTAACCTGAGCATTTTGGCTAAAAAATTACAGGCTCTTGAGAAAGTGCAATCTAAATTTCTCCGTAGCATCTTGCAGCTCCCGCCAGGTGTGCCAAATGCCCTTTTGCGACTAGAAACTGGGCAAATGAGAATTGAGGCCAGAATTATGTTGTCTTCGGCATACCAATGGCTAAGAATCTATACAAACAAAAAAGGCCTCTTTCCTCTAATAATTCAAGACCTCTATAGGCCAAGTTGGCTGCAATTGGTTGAAAGCAATTTGGAAAGTATAGGATTCTCACTTGAAAGCCTCTTGACGCAGAGTAATGCCAAAGCAAAAAGTATTATCAAACAAAGAATCTGTGATAATAGAGAGACAAAGGGATCTAGAACAGGCCCCTTCTTTCTTGGTGTCTACCGAGACCAAATATGTTATGAGGATGGCCAAGTACTTTTCTTATTTGGAGGTACCAGCTCACAGAAGAGCCTTTACATTGGCTCGATGCGCAGCCATGCCCTCAAAAGTGTTAGAAGGGAAATATAGAAAAGTTCCGTATGAAAATCAACGCTGTTCTTGTGCTATGGGAGAGGTGGAGTCGATGATTCATATGTTTTTTCGATGCCCATTCCACCAAGCATATAGGGACAGGCTTGTTTCCCCGTTTGTAGTCAAACCAATAGCAGATGCCGACGGGGCGTGTTTGGAGAAACTTTTGGTGGATGCAAGTCCATCTCAGATAGCAAAATTCTGCCATTACCTGGTGAAGTTCCATACTAAGAAACAAGAAATGGTAGGTTTTGTATGATCTGTTTGAATTTTAGGTTATAAACGATTTTATATATTCGGATTTAAAGGATTTTAAATTAATTTGAACTGATTCTGGATTTTAAAATTGGTTAAATTATATTTTAGTTATCCCCAACCTGTCTTTTCTGTAGTGTTGATGTGTTGGTATGTTTGTGGAAGAGCACCTCATTTCGTTGCTCTCATTTTCCTTTTTTGAGAACAATGACAATCTATCTATCTATCTATCTATCTATCTATCTATCTATCTATCTATCTATCTATCTATCTATCTATCTATCTATCTATCTATCTATCTATCTATCTATGACAATCAATCTATCTATCTATCTATGACAATCAATCTATCTATCTATCTATCTATCTATCTATGACAATAAATCAATCAATCTATCTATGACAATAAATCTATCTATCTATCTATCTATCTATCTATCTATCTATCTATCTATCTATCTATCTATCTGTGCGGAAAAGTTTTAAGTATTTTATGTATTTTATCTATTTTAGGAGGGGTTTTACATGATGTGTTATAATTTTTATATTGGTCTATGACCGTAATAAAAAGTTCAATTCAATTCAAATTCAACATGGCTTCTCTTATGTTCTCATATTCTTATCCAAAGGCATCTATGGGACTGCAGGAGGAAAGGACTGATGGCCCTTTGGCTTCATCCAGCTGGACTGATCTTAGCCACCCCTCCACCTTCCCCCAAGAATCTCTGGTATTTAAGGATACCTCCCCCACCCGTGAAGAACTTCAGCTGAACTCTTGCCCAGAAGGAGCTTCTGAGCCTCCAGATTAAGGCCTCCCTCCCTCACCTACCGGCCTGTAGGATTACCAAACTAAATGTAGTACAGAAGGAAATCAGGAATCCGGTATGGGTATTTCTGGTGTGGTCCCTTGACATAATAACAGTGAAGGTCACTCACTCTGAACAAGCACGTTTGGGAAGGAAATATGCTCTTGGGATCCTCTAGAAGAACTCTGGAACCTTTCTTCGAATGCAAGGCCGTTCTCTTTCTCCACCATAGTTTCTCTTATACTTCTGGCTTCTTTGGCAGAGAGAGAGGGAGACAGAGAGAGAGAAAGTGATCATTCTTAACACGGAGAAGGAAAGAAATAAGTAACTAAAAATTCTTTTCGAAGGTCAGCACCACAGTCTAGACCAAAGCCCAGAATCTGAACCAATATATGTGGAATGTCTCTGTGAGGCAAAGAATCCTCGTTCTCCGAAGGGTTACAGAGATTATTAAGTGGTCTCGTGTGACTTGTGAGTGTTCATAATTTCAGTCTGCCTGCAGCTAACATCATCAATTTTTTTAAGGCCAGATCCCAGAATGTGGTCTTTGGGTAATTGTGAGAACCTGTATCCAGTTCTGCAAGCAGGAGGAGGAGGGGATGAGGATGCTGCTGACATCCTCTGGAAAGTTCCATCCAGCAGGACCCTTAATTGGATCCTTAGTGCCAGTTGACCCTAAAGAGGCAGAAACTATAATATGGGAATAGAGGAGAGGGAAGCCAGGCTAACTGCATGCTCATGCCAGGCTAGTACACCTTGAGATTTTCTTGATGCGTCATGATGAATAGTTCTCCCCAGAGTAACTTAGGCTACAGTTGGAATTCTTATGCTGCAGCAAGAGATGCCATCTAAGTACTTCATGTTTTAGTTAGAACTGCTAGCTCTTCTTCCGTTTCTGTTGCTGAGCTGCAGAATCTGTGTTGCTTAGTGATCTCTGATATTAAACCCGTCATAAACCTTAATAAATATTTTTAAAGGGGTCTACTTTGCTTGTGTGAACCCAGTGAGTTGGTGTGCTTCTAGGATTGTAACAGAGGCTAGATGGCCATCATCAGACCCCAATGCGGATTCTGTGAACTTAGGCGTACGGTGAGATGAAGGGCAGGAGGGGCTGCATCAGTGCTTAGTTCTTATGGCGCCTTCTTACATGCCCAGGGAAATGCGATTGCCACTTTGGGGTCAGAAAAGAACTTCCTCCAGGCCAGTTTAGCCAAGGTTCCTGGAGGGGTTTTTGCCATCTTCTGGCCATGCAGCAGTTGTGAATTTCCTGCATTTTGTGATTTTGGACGACCCTGGATGTCAGTTCCAATTCTATGAAGACGTAAAGTTTCCTTACACTGAATCAGACCCTTGGTCCCTTGGAGTCGGTATTATCTACTCAGTCCAGCATCGGCTCTCCAGGGTCTCAGGCAGAGGTCTTTCCCATCACCTACCTGATCCTTTTCTCCTGTGATACTGCCAGGGTTTGAACCTGGGACCTTCTGCATGCCAAGCAGATGCTCTTCCACTGAGCCACAGCCCCTCCCCAAGTAGTGGGACAGGCCTCAAAATGTTGTATTGCTATTCAGTATTTGGATTCGTTTCTCCTCACAATGGCAGCAATATGGACCCTTGGCACCTAGGAAAGATCCTTACCCAGAAAGGCCACATTCTCATAGTTCTCCAGCATGACTTCCCTGTACAGAGCTCTTTGTCCCGAATCCAGCAGGGCCCACTCTGCCTCAGAGAAAGAGACGGACACCTCCTCAAAGGAAAAGGGACCCTGGAAGAAAAAGAAGATTCCCTTCTCTTCAGAGATCGCACCAGGCAGAGATCGCACACTGAAAGGGAGTAGTCTGGGGCGGTATGGAAAGTAAGGCTTGGGATGGGTAAAGGGAACAGCATTCAGACTATCTCTCGCATGCACCCCTTGTAGAAACTGCAAGAGGAAAAGCTCCCCTGAGACAGGAGGAGGGAGCCAAGCTGCGCCCCACATCTCTCTTACCTGGACTGGAGGGGGAGCAGCCGTTTCCACACCTCTGAACAGACGATGGCTCAACAGCATCTCTTCGTTGCCTTTTCCTGAGACAAGAGAGGAAGGAAGGAAGGGCGATTGCTTGTTTCTTCCCTGCTTCATACACTTCCTTCCCAGGGGAGTGAAACACTGCCCTATGTACACTCAACACATTTTAAAACACTTTTTTTATAAATTCGGGGGGAGGCAGAAGAGAAGCACCAGGGACCTATGAGCCTCAGGGATCATAAATTCTGCCAACATATTTTGGACTTCTGTGAGACTTATGTTTTCTGTGTTGGGAGGGAAAGGAGGTGGTAGAAATGCTATAGCATGAAACATCACATTGGACCAGACATGAATCGAGCAGCTCTGGAGACTTGAGAGTCGTATGAATGAGTTTTTAGATCACTTCACAAGCCAGCTAACTTCACTTCAACATGGCATCATATATGTCCCAGACCCCACCCCAGGCCATCCCTAACTTAAACTCACTACCCATCACATTCACAGGCTGCCCCAACTGCACCCAGGCACAAGGAGTCCTTACCACAGGACAGGACATCTTGGGCACGCTCCACCAGCTGCGCCCTCTGCCCTTGCTCCAAGGAAGCTCCTTCCATCTCAGGGACTGTAGCTTCCATCTTCACAGATGGTTCCCACATCTGAAACAATAGCAAGGGGGAGAGATAAGATAGAATGATCCTAACCCACTCCCAGACTCTGCACTCTTCCGTCAGCAGACCTGGTGAGTTAACCGGAGGGATGAGAAATTCCCTAGCAGAAGAGGCTGCTGAAGGAGTCTGATAAATCTCCCACATGGATGATTAACACTTTGGTAATGATATGGCATGGAAACTTTAGGATAAGGCCAAATATTATGGCTTGAATTGGTCATATCTGGAGGGAATCCTCTCCACACCTGTTCTGCCTGCCTCTTCCCCTCTGCCTGACTCAGGAGGAAACCTTCGGCCAGGGACACCGCCTGGGAACTGGTCTCCGGCCCACATCCTCTGACCCAGCACTGCATTTCGTGGGGCAGGAGAGTCAGGAACTGCTCCAGGATCACCAGGTCCAGGATCTGCTTCTTGGTGTGCCTCTCCGGTTTCAGCCATGGGTTGCAAAATCTATGCAGCTGGCTGCAAACCTCTCGGGGCCCATCAGCCTCATGGTAGCAGAACTAGTGGAAACACTGACAACATACTTCTGAGGTCATGGTGTCCACAGCTCTTTCCCACGTCCAGGTTGGATGGGATGAGGGCCTTTCCTTACTCTTTTGCCCATTCCAGATCCTTCTGGGTCTCTTCCATCTCCTTCCCCTTCTCTTAGGTCAGAGGTGGCCAATGGTAGCTCTCCAGATGTTTTTTGCCTACAACTCCCATCAGCCTCAGCCAGCATGGCCAATGGCTGGGGCTGATGGAAGTTGTAGGCAAAAAACATCTGGAGAGCTACCGTTGGCCACCCCTGTCTTAGGTCACCTCTGTCTGTGAAAACTTCCTCTTATTCACTTGGTTATGATTTGAGGCTTCTCTCTGAGGGAATGGAGAGAGACAGACAGCAGTGTGTTAAAAAGAAAACAAAAAAGAATCAGCACACACAATTGAACACCAGACACCTTCACAGTGAGTTTGGCCCTGGTGTTTCTTGTGGTTTGCCAATCAGGTTAAATATTTTTTTTCTGTACTACAAACCAAGGTTTTTTATAAGTGCCTCCTTGATTCTTTGGGGAAATTTTGTGTGTCTCTGTTTGCCCACCAAGGTCGGAATAACGAGTCGGACACGATATATTGGATTGAAATTGGGCCACTTTATTAACTTACAACATGAACAGCAAGGGAACCCCCACCAGCAGCCTGGCCAGGGCTAGGGGTCACCGCGACCGCTCCCCTGCCATTAACGGGCGAGGACCCAGCCCCCCTTCCGGAGCTGAGCTGTTCAGCTCCCTCCAGGCAGGCCCAGCGGGGAGGCCCGCACCAGAGGGCCCAAACCCAGACGCACGTCTCCTCCTGGACAGTCTGCATTCTCCAACCCGGGTCTCCAAACCCCAAGGCCGATCATGCCAGACCCCAAATTTTCCCCCAAAGTGGGGGATGCTTCACAGTCCTCCCCTAGCCGCATAGTGTCCTAAACCCCTAAAACCTGCCAACTAAAGTGACCGCCTATTTAAAGGCACCATCCCAGAGCCAATTCCACAATCCACTGCACTGCTATGCAGGGTAGGCGAAAAACACACCCCAGCACCAGCCAATCAGCTGGGGCGTAAAAAATTCCTACCCGGCTCCCCGAATGAGGCAACCAGCGATGCCCACATAGCAGACAGGGCGGGTGGGAGGGCCGATCATCGAGGGACTGAAGAGAGGGACGGGGAGCTAGCCGTTGACTCGGCTAAACCCCGCCCCCTGAAAAGCGCGCCCAAACAGCGCGCAGTCCAACTCTCCCGCCCTGGAGGGCAAACAGCTCTAAGCAGCCTAGCAGCTACGCTGCAGGCTGCAAGATTACGATTGCCCACCAAGGTCGGAATAACGAGTCGGACACGATATATTGGATTGAAATTGGGCCACTTTATTAACTTACAACATGAACAGCAAGGGAACCCCCACCAGCGGCCTGGCCAGGGCTAGGGGTCACCGCGACCGCTCCCCTGCCATTAACGGGCGAGGACCCAGCCCCCCTTCCGGAGCTGAGCTGTTCAGCTCCCTCCAGGCAGGCCCAGCGGGGAGGCCCGCACCAGAGGGCCCAAACCCAGACGCACGTCTCGGCGGAAAGGCACCCTCTAGCCGAGCCTCCTGGACAGTCTGCATTCTCCAACCCGGGTCTCCAAACCCCAAGGCCGATCATGCCAGACCCCAAATTTTCCCCCAAAGTGGGGGATGCTTCACAGTCCTCCCCTAGCCGCATAGTGTCCTAAACCCCTAAAACCTGCCACTAATAAGGCCAAGTCTCTACTTAGGGCTTAGTACCCACCGGGAGGCCCAAAGCCACCCGCAACCCTTGTTGCAAATCTCTCAGAAAAAGCACGTTACCCTTTTCCGAGAGATGCACCCCATCCCCTCTGTAGAGGTCAGGACATCTCGCTGAAATATCCGGATGGGGTAAATAGTGGCCCAAACCCTTTGCAAGTAATTTTTTAATTTCTTTATTGGCTTTATACCTAGCCCTTTCTAAGGCTGCAGGGTCCACAGCATGACGCCACACTTGGCGGGGCAGCATGGCTGACCAAACTATCGTGGTCTCTGGCCATCGCTCCCTGATGCGCTGGAAGTCATCCCGGGCTTGCCACACCAAGGCCTTACCCTTCAATAACCCCAGATCATTACCTCCCAGGTGAACCATTAAGACCTGTGGAGGAGGACCCGCTCTATCTTTGAATAACAACGGCAGCAAGCCTGGCCACTGGAGGCCCCGGCGCCCCTGCCATTCGATGACCGCATGCTTGCTGAGTCCCAGCTGAGAGCCGACCGCAGTTCTCCGTGCTTGAAGACCAGCCCAAAACACGTAGCTATGGCCGCAGATGAGAACTCGGCACCGGCTCCTCTGGCCAGGAACAGCAGCATCTAAAAAGAGAAAAACCATTAAACACAAACAGAACCAACTCCTGCACACAATCCAATGTGCTCAATGCCCGCAAAAGGGGCGTATGTACACCTTATAGGCTGAAGAACGCCAACGCCCCAACCTCTGAATAGAGGTGGAAGGCAACCCCATAGCAGCCGCTGTCGAGGCCGCCCCAATTCTAAAGGAGTGGGTACCAAACCGCACCCCTGATAACCCTAACTCACCCAACGCCCTGGACGTAACCGCCCAAAACTGGTGCTTCGTTAATGGCTTACCATCCATGTGTATAAACAAAAATCCGTCCTTGGGCCCGCGCACTGCCAAATAAGCAGCCAACGCATTAACTGGACACAACTCGAGCTCTGAACAACTACCCAGCTCGAGCACGGCACCCCGCTGCAGCTGATCCGTCTTCGAGCGACGGACAGTAATGACCGCCTTAGGCCCCAACAACCTCAGGTCCCTCAGCTGCAAAGCCCTACCAGAAACATCGTTTCTAGATTGAGCTACCAGCTCACTCACTCTAAGCGCCCCAAAAAAGGCTAACAAGGATGCGGCATGAAATAAACATGCCTCGAAAGGCGAGGCACACACCACGCCCCATACCCTCTTTAACCCCCGCAGAATCGACGGAGACACCGGATTCCGCGTGTCAGCCCTGGGTCCGGCCTCTCTAGCCCACCCCTCCAGCATCTTTCGAATACGAAAGTCTGCTGTATCCTCCCTATAACCAAGTGCCTTACTTGCAAAAGCCAATGCAGACAGGCACCCCCTAATAGATCGCATGGCCAACCCCTTACCTCGTAACGACACACAGTAATGGAGCAATTCCTCCACTGGGAGGGGCCAAACCCTGCGATACCCTACCTCAGCCCGAAAGTCCTCAAACTGCCACACGGCCCGCTCGTAAGACTTCCGAGTGCTGGGCGCAATGGCTAGACCTATCGCTCTGCAGGCTTCGGCTCTCCAATCTGCCATAGCTCCTGGGGCATTGGCACCGGCTCTCCGTCTGCCTCCGGGGCCAGCTGACGAAACCTCTCCATCTGTTTACGAGATAGAGCATCAGCCACCCCGTTGCTCACCCCAGGAACATGCCTGGCTAAAAACAATATATTAAGCCGCAAGCAGCGCAGAGTGAAGGCCCTCACCAACCTCATTACCCTCTGCGATTTGGATGAAAGGGAATTAATGACGTGGACTACTGCCATGTTATCACACCAAAAATAGACAGTGTGATTGGCCATATCCTTCCCCCACAGCCAAACCGCAACTAAGATGGGAAAGAACTCGAGGAATGTAAGATCTCGGTTCACCCCTACCTGCGTCCAGGAATCAGGCCACACATCCGCGCACCAATGTCCGCGAAAATAAACTCCAAAGCCTAAAGATCCTGCAGCATCAGACATGACCTGGAGCTCGGCCTCAAGCAACAAGTCCTCCCTCCAAAAGGAGACCCCGTTGAACGACTCCAAGAATTCCTGCCAAACCCTCAGATCATCCCTCATGCTGCAGGTAACCCTAGTTCTATGCTGGGGCAAGCGCAACCCTGCCATAGCATCACAAAGTCTCCTAAGAAAAGCCCTGCCAGGAGCAACCACCTTGCAAGCAAAGTTAAGGTGCCCCACCAATTGCTGCAGTTCCAGCAAAGTGACCTTCTTCCTAAGAAGAAATGCATTAATCCTAGCCCTCAGCTCCTCCACTTTCTGCAAAGGCACCCTAGACAACTGATCAATCGTGTCAATCTCAATCCCCAGGAAGGTCAACCTCTGGGTTGGACCTTCCGTTTTTTCCGGTGCTAAGGGTACCCCAAGTTCAGTAGTGAGCTCGGCGAAACCAGCCAGCAGCTGGCCACACTGCCCTGTCCCTACTGGCCCCACAAACAGGTAGTCGTCCAAATAATGAACAACGTCCTGCAACCCCACTTCTTACGCACAGCCCATTCTAAAAACGTGCTAAAACGCTCAAAAGTGGAACATGACACAGAGCAGCCCAATTGGCAATGCTCTATCCATGTAAAATTGGCCCTCAAAAGAGAATCCTAAGAGATCAAAGTCACCGGGGTGGACAGGCAAAAGGCGGAACGCCGACTTAATATCGCATTTCGCCAACTCAGCCCCCACCCCACAATGCCTCACCACTGCGATAGCCTGGTCAAAGCTAGTATACCTGACAGAGCATAAATGCTCTGGGATCCCATCATTCACTGACTGCCCCCTAGGAAAAGACAAATGGTGAATCAAACGAAATTCACCAGGCGTCTTTTTGGGCACCACACCTAACGGCGAGACCCTCAAAGTAGGCACTGGAGGCTGTGGAAAAGGACCAAGGATCCTTCCCTCTGCCAACTCCTTAGCGATCTTGTCTCTAACGACCTGTTCCAAACCTTTAACAGACTTAAGATTTCTAGACATAAACGCAACTCGAAGGTCCCTGAAAAGGGATCCTAAACCCTAACTTAAAACCCTCCAACAGGTACGAAGCGTCCGCCCTCCTAGGATACTTAGCTAGCCATCGCTTAAGCGGTCCCACCCTTATCGGGCTGGGGCCCTTTCTTGGCTGGAAAGCTCCTCCGCCCCCGCCGGGCTTCTTTTGATTCCTGCGCCCCCGGGCTCTAGGGCAGCTGTCAAAGGCGTGGGATCCACCACACAAGGGGCAGGCGTGCTTGAACTGGCACGCCTTTCTATTACACACCCCCAGGGATCCAAAGTCCCAGCAGAGCAAGCGGGGTTGAACCGCCTGCCCCGCTGTACCGCGGGGAGAGCTCGAAGAAGTAGAAGTGGACGCCCTACTCACTAAGTGACCACTATCTGATCGGTCACCCAGGTTAGGCCTGGCCGGGGACATAACCTGCAGCCAAAGCTGCTGGTGAATCCGATCCCACTGGAGGGTCGGATATAGGGCAGCCCTCATTCTAAATTCCTGGTCATACTGTAACCAGGCTGATCCACTAAAGGCAGTATAGCCCTTATAAATTATGTCCAAGTATTGAAACAAGGATGCCGCCCGCCACGGCTGCGCCCTGGCAATTACCCCGGCATAAATGCAGAACCCAGGCAACCAATTAGCCCATGTTCTGTCCACCTTTCGCTTCCGCAGCTTCTCCTTCTCCTTTTCATCTAATTCCTCTTTGTCTTTCTTTTCCATTTCCTCGATAAAGAAGAGAAAATATGTCCACATATTCTCCCTTTAAAATTTTTTTCCCTTGTGGCAGGGAGCAAATGGTCCCCGAGTGGCAGAGCAACTTCCCAAAAGGCAAGTCTGTAAAAGGCACCATCCCATACTGCGATGGTGCTCCCAAAATGGGCCCAGATAAGCTCATCTGCCCTGTACCTGGATGCACACAAGGTGTGCCCTGCCCCCCTGGCCAATGCCAATTCTGCACCAGCCCCACCCCCCGGAGGAGTAGTCACACCTAAGCCTATCCCTGAGGCACCTCTGGCCCGGCTACTGCAGCAGGTCCCCATGTTCCCCATGGCCAAACCTGCCCAGACCCAACTTGCAAACCCTCACCAGACCTACCTCCAAGTCCAACTGGCACCACCGGCAAACCAATGCCCGACGTCCGCGCCTCCTCCACCGCACCTGCATCGGGGCCACCGGAACCAGCATCCTTGCCAGGCACAACTCCACCAGACCTGCCCTCAAGAATGGACAACCTGGTAAGAATATTAGCGTGCCTTGCCTTTTTGGATTGCCTAACATCGCCCCCCCCCGCTTAAGGAAGGAACACCCGCCGCCCGCTCTAAGGCCTGCAGCCTACTCAAAATATTATAATCCACCGCCCCTTCACCCTCCTCATCCGAAGAAGATGATGGAGGCAGTGGCCTCCTGGCAGGAGCTTTAGACGGTCTGGGTGCAGGCTTCTTACCCTTGGACTTGCCTCTGAACCTTTACCCCCAGACATTTTGCCCGCCTGCCTAATAAGAAGGGTCCCTCAGAATGGCCGCCCAACCGTCTCTCTGTCCCTCTCACTAGGCATCAGCCCACCCATCGAGGGACTGAAGAGAGGGACGGGGAGCTAGCCGTTGACTCGGCTAAACCCGCCCCCTGAAAAGCGCGCCCCAAACAGCGCGCAGTCCAACTCTCCCGCCCTGGAGGGCAAACAGCTCTAAGCAGCCTAGCAGCTACGCTGCAGGCTGCAAGATTACGATTCTCTTTAAGGATATTACAAGCTGCGGAGAGAGGCCATTTTAAGCTTGTGGTTTTTGGGGAGTTGGCTGGAGGAGTCTGTTAAACTTGAGGCAGGCTTTTGGTCTAGTCTCCTCCTCTAGGCTTCCCAATCCCCAGGTCCCAGCGGGGGATCCCCCGTTTTTACAGGCTTCTCCCTGCCCCCAGCCAGCTGGCCGGCGGGGGAAGCCCCGCCCCCCACAGTCACCATGTAGTTTTAGAGCTCCTGCAGGTCTGTTTTTTAAAATATGTGCCTTTAAGGCTGAGCAGGAAGCAGGAAACAGGAAGGGCTTTGGAGAATGGCCCCTCCCTTTGTTTTGCTTTCGTTTTCATTTCAAGTAAAGGGAGAAAAGGACTTCTTTCTCTATTTTCTTCATCCCATGCATAATATTGTAAACCTCTATCATGTCACCCCGCAGTCGACGTTTCTCCAAGCTAAAGAACCCCAAGTGTTCATAGGGAAAGTGTTCCAGCTCTTTAATCATTCTAGTTGCCCTTTTCTGGACTTTCTCCAATGCTATAATATCCTTTTTGAGGTGCGGCGACCAGAATTGTACACAGTACTCCAAATGAGACTGCACCATCAATTAATACAGGGGCATTATGATAACTGGCTGATTTGTTTTCAATTCCCTTCCTAATAATTCCCAGCATGGTGTTGGCCTTTTTTATTGCAATCGCACACTGGTCTTGACATTTTCAGTGAGTTATCTACCACGACCCCAAGATCTCTCTCTTGGTCAGTCTCTGCCAGTTCACACCCCATCAACTTGTATTTGTAGCTGGGATTTTTGCCCAGATGTGCATTACTTTGCACTTGGTCACAAGTGCAAAAAACATCTGGAGAGCCACTGTTCCCCACTCCCGATCTAGTAAATGAACATTTTTTGTTTGCCACAGGTCGATGTAGAAACCTCAACCCCCCCCCCCCCCAAAAAAAAAACCTGTTTTCTAAATTCACTCAGGAGCCCAGAGGCTGCAGAGTTCTCTGATGGAAACTTTGGCTATAGGTGGCTTTATAAGGACATCAGCCTGATTCATGGAGGAAGTCAAAATGAAGGGAATCAGAACATCCTCTGTGGGTGTATTAAGTGGCCTCAAGCCCCCTGCCTGGAATTTCCAGTGGAGGCAATAAACCCCCTCTAGGCGCCAGGTATCTCCCTGAAGCAAGTTTGGCTTAAACTTTGTGGTCTCCTTCTCTCTGCTGCTAAAGAGGCTGCCTGCCACTCTGAATTTGGGACATTTGCTTGTCACACAGGAGCACCCTTTCACTGCCCTGCCTTATGTTTTCCTTTGGGATTTGTAGAAATTCTGCCTTCAGCCCCTGCTTTCAAATTGCAGACCATCAAAAGAGACAATATATTGGAAGCTGTTTTCGTACCTTGGGAGCTGCAGCTTTAGAGAACAAGAAATGGAGGGGGGGGGGAGATTTCTGCCTTCAGCTGTGTGTGTCAGGATAGGGGGGAAGAGTCCAGTGTCTCCAGTGCTGAAAGTTAAGGTGATTTTGGTATCCTGAGACTTGCAGCTTTAAAGGTAGAGGTGCAAGCATTGAGTCATTATCGATCCCTGGGTGACATCCAATGTTCCCTCTAAGCTGCAGAGTCTTGTGAGCAAAAATTATACTTTGTGAGCTACTGGTATTAACATTGTGAGCTACTGGCATTAAAGTTGTGAGCTACTGCATAAATTATTGTGCTCTGGGGCCGTTTTTTCCAGAGCTAAGACAAAAATATGTGAGCTGAAGGATAAAAATCTGTGAGCGAGCTCACGCTAACTCAGCTTAGAGGGAACACTGGAGACGTCACATCTTGACATTTTCTTGGCAGACTTTTTTACAAGGTGATTTGCCTTTACCTTCCCCAGTCATCTACACCGGGGTGGCCAACGGTAGCTCTCCAGATGTTTTTTTGCCTACAACTCCCATCAGCCCCAGCCAGCGTGGCCAATGGCTGGGGCTGATGGGAGTTGTAGGCAAAAAACATCTGGAGAGCTACCGTCAGTCACCGATCTACACTTTATCCCCAGCAAGCTGGGTACTCATTTTACTGACCTTGGAAGGATGGAAGGCTGAGTCAACCTCTAGCTGACTACCTGAACCCAGCTTCCGCCGGGATCAAACTCAGGTCATGAGCAGAGCTTGGGTTCCTAGTTAGTCCAGAAGGCAAAACTACTGCCTAGCACAGTTGCCAACCTCCAGGTGGGGCCTGAAGTTCTCCCAGAATTGAAATCAACCTCCATCGGGCAGAGATCAGCTCCCTGGGAGAAAATGGCTGCACGGGAGGGAGAACTCTGAGGCCTTCTTCCCATCTCACATCCACTCCCTAATGTCCAGGAATTTGCCATTCAGGAGTTGACAGCCATGGCTCGGCCTGATCGCTGCCCGCCTCCCTAGAAGCTTCTCCCTTCCACCTCCTCCATCACTTACTTTTAAGCAAATCTCCCGGGGATCCGGCTGCAAGGTTTCCCCCTCCATTTTCTGCACCCCTCCCTGCTCTCTTTCCCCATGGAGAAGCAAACCCCTTCCCACACGCAGGGGCACCAGCAAAGAAGGAAACAGCACCAATCTTTTCCACCCCTCCCCACCCCCCCACTCCTAGCGTGACTTCCTGGTGTGAACCCTTTCAGTGCTGCAGAGGAGTGCCAAATGTGTCCTCCTGTTCTCTCCTGGAGAAGCCAGGATGTCTTCATGCTGCTCAATGGGGCTCCTCGGGAGCAACTTTGCATGGGGTTGTATGCCCAGAGCATCCAGGAAAAGGAGGCTGAATCTGCATCCCTCCAGCTCGTTAGAATAAGAACTCCGTTGGGGGACGGGGGAGGGAGGGAGGCTTTATAGACTGGCTCTTCAATAGATGAGGAAGCTTTTTTTTCTCTGTTGCCCCCTAGATCTCAAGTGCAGCCAGAAAGTGCCCCCTGGGAGTTCTGACAATATTTCTGGGAGGGAAAGGACAGAGCGCGGCTCCACCACCCTCTTCAAGGGCTTGCTGGGGATAAGCGCTGGGTTAGCAGCCCCAGAGATAGGAGAAAGGGGAACAGTCCTTGCCTCAGGCTGCACAGGAAGCTTCCCCCCTACCTCTGCACCATCCCCTGCCGAGCTGCATCATTACAGAGCATTGGTCCGGAGAGAGCAGCCAGGCTGAAGGGAAGCTCGGAAGCCTCTGTCATGTCTCTGCAGCTCAGAAAGCACTAAAGCAGCAGAGCTGTTTGCTAGAGAGGCTGAGCAAGGGAGTGGGAGGGAGGGCTCTGTGTTTTCCCTTCCCAGGTCCCTCCCCCCTGCAGAAAATCCCCACCAACTTAGCACAGCCCAGGTCTGGCATGCATGATCCCCGCCTCCCTCCCACAATCTTAAAGCTTATCTCTCCGCCCCCTTCATACGGCTTACTTGTAAGTAAACCTCCCCAGGCTCCAGCTGCGCTGCTGTTCTCCGCTTCAGCTTCTCTGCAGCCCTTCTGTTCTCTTTCCCAGTGCGGAAGCAAACCCCTTCCCCTGCGCATGCGTGCACAGCCAAGGAAGGAAAGCAAGAGCCCCTCCTCTTCTCCGACTTCCCCCCCCCCCCTTGCATTTCTTGCTGGGCCTCTCTAGCCAATGGCTTTCTGGCCTTAACCCTTTCGGTGCTGCAGAGGAGCGCAACCTGTGCCTTCCAGTCCTCTACAGGAGAAGCCAGGCTGCCATCTACAGTGCTGCTCCATGGGGCTGCTCGGGAGTAACTCTGCACGGGGGTGCATGCCCGGAGGATACAGGGAAAGGAGGCTGGAGCAGAATCCCAGCAGCTCCTTAGAATAAGGACCGCAGAAGAACTGGGGTGGAAGGAAGCGGTGTTCTGTGCCCCCCACACACACACAGTGCGGTGGGAGATGGGGGGGACCTGGGAAGGCGGGATTTGGGGGCAGGAGGGGATCAACAGGGTTCTGATGCTGCCCTTCCTTTTCTGTAGGCGGACTGACCTCTGCAGTCTGGAGATGCCCTGTTGTTAGAGCAGGTCTCCAGGCCCTCCCTGGAGGTTGGCAACCCGGTCCCAATCGAGGTGCAAACCCCACGGCAGCCCTCCCCCAATCCTCCCCCCCCACCCGGCCTTTCCAAACCCCCCTGGGCCCTCTCGGGTGGGTCTCCAGCCCAGGCCCTGCGAGAAGCGCACCCCCAGCGGTGCCCAAATGCTGCAAGGAAGCGCCAGCAAACTGGACTGGGCTTCCTTTGCTGAATATCTGGGAATAGCCTTTTCAGCTATTGTTTCTGTGTGGATGTATGATTGTGGAGTGGTAGCTAAAGCCGGTTCATGAAATATGGGCAAGAGAGGCGGTTCTGTTGTCCTGGATTGTACTTCCATCAAACAAAGGCTCCCAACAATTTCAGGTCAGAGTATCTGAGATGCCAGAATTTACTGTGGATTCTGAGAGGCATTTGGAGATTTCCTAGTGTGCATCCAGTATGTAAGTGGTGTTGTTGTTAAAAGTACCCTTTCTTTGAGAGTCAGACTATGACGAGCGAATAAAATTATCTCTTTTTAAACCAACATCGTTAATTGTGGGATGGTCTTTGGAAGTATAGATAATTTCCAATGTAAAGAAATACAGACTACTAACCTTGTGGGCTTGGACCAGGCTCAGCCCCCTTCCCCCCTCCCCAGAAATTGTGGTCTACGCCCCCCCCCCCACCCCGAAACCCTGAGGATGATGCTCATTGAAATGCCCCCATATGCTCCCTGGTTTAAACACCCCCCCCCCCCATGTGCTCTTCGTGTTTTTCGCCTTTACACACAACTGTTGAAACTGCTGATCATAGAAGAAATACAGCCAAAAGTCCAGCGGCTCCTCTGAGAGCAACAAGAGTTAATTCTGGGTATCATCTTCTATGTGTATGCACGCTTCTTCAGGCACAGTGAACGGAACTTCCTCCAGCTTTACATCTAGGTAGAAAGAGGGTGGGGGGAGGGTTAGTAGTCCGCAAGGGCTAGTTAGAGCCAAGTCGCATTAAACAACTGGCAACAAGTATAGCTGAGAATGGATTAAAACAGTTGGTAATACTAGGGTTGCCAATCCCCAGGTGGAGGAAGCAGATCCCCCAGTTTGGAAGCCCCTACCCCCCGCTTCAGGGTCGTCAGAAAGCGAGGAGGGGGAGATGTCTGTTGGGCACTCCATTACTCCCTATGGAGACCAATTTCCATAGGGTATAATGGAGAATTGATTCGTGGCTGGGGAGGGGGAGTTGTTTTTTGAGGTAGAAGCACCAAATTTTCAGCGTAGCATCCAGTGCCTCTCCTCAAAACACCCTCCAAGTTTCAAAAGGATTGGATCAGGGGGTCCACTTCTATGAATGAGCTCCAGAAGAAGGTGCCCCTGTCTTGCGTTCCCTTGAAATGCGATGGCCAGAACTCCCTTTGGAGTTCAATTATGCTTGTCCCAATCTTGCTGCTGGCTCCACCCCCAATGTCTCCTGGCTCCACCCCCAAAGCCCATATATCACAGTGTTTGTTTTTTGTATTGTTTGTCCCCCAAAAGAAGCTTTGGACCACACCGAGTGACACGTCCCCACCTTCTGGAGCCTGTCCTCTGCAAAGACAGACACTGGTGCCACTAAGAGGCCTGTGTTTCAAAGGAGACCTGACTAAGGAACGAGAAAGACTCCATGCCCTCTGCATTTCATACACCCCCACGTTCAGCGAACTCTCCCCTTTGAGAGGATCAGTGCTGTTTCCTGGTCCACAGCATGGTTCTTGTGCCAGCTGATCCAACGTGTGGTGAAAACCACCGCCTTCCCAAGATTGCCCTGTATGGCGAACTCTCCACCGGCCATCGAAATAGAGGGGCACCAAAGAAGAGGTACAAGGACTCCTTGAAGAAATCCCTTGGCACCTGTCGCATCAACCATCACCAGTGGTCTGACCTAGCCTCAGATCGCAAAGCATGGAGACACACCATCCACCAGGCTGTCTCTTCTTTTGAGGACGCACGCATAGCTGGTCTTGAGGACAAAAGGAGATTGAGGAAGAATCGCACTGCTACAGCACCAACCCTAAATCAGACTTTTCCCTGCAGCCACTGTGGCCGGACCCGCCTGTCCCGCATTGGTCTTGTCAGCCACCAGCAGACGTGGATTATTGCACCCTTCTTAAATCTTCGTTCGCGAAGCCAAGCCGAGGGAGAGAGAGAGAGCTCCAGGACAATCATACAGGCTGAAGCTGGGGCCTTATATCAAAAACAACCTAAATAAGTTTATAGTGACAAAATTACTCAACTCGATATTACAAAACTGCTTTTTTAATGGTGAAATATGCATCAATTCCATTTTCCATGTTTCGCATTACATGCAGTTCACAAAACAAGTAGAGTTCCAATGTACAGGAAGGCTAAATATCCTCCTTCGAAGTTTTCTTCCAGCAAACGTGCACTCTGCATTCTTTTTTTCTCAATGGAGACAACCCCCACAAAAATTTACAACACTCCAATTGGAAGGCAACCTCACACACTTCCTCCCTCAATATTTTTACTTTTATTTATGTACAGCCTTCTTAGATGGACACGACGCCGCAGTATTCTTTACAAACTGGCAACAGCTCTAATTAAGACTCCGCTGAAGCTGGGGGCTGGCTGCACCCCCCAAAACAATTTTGGGACTACTCCAAATGACACAACCCCACGCTCTGGAGACTGTCCGCTGCAAGAACACACACGGCGACGCCTGGTTCAAACTCTGGTTCTGGTGCTACAAGCTTCTACTCGGATGTGGTGACACATCACCACACTCGGGAGACTGTACCCTGCAAAAAGATATGGAGCAGGGGTGGCCAAACTGTGGCTCTTTCACACATATTGTGTGGCTCTTGAAGCTCCCATCGCCCCATGGGCTGGTTTGGGAAGGCATTTGTTTCTTTAAATCACTTCTCCAAGCCAAGCTAGCTGGTGGCTTGGAGAATTCATTTTAAGTTGAAGTTGCTTTATTTCCACCTCTCTCCCCCCCACCTATTTCCTTCCTTCTCTCAAACATCTGAGGTTCATGTCTTGCAGCTTTCAAACATTTGATGTTCATGTCTTGTGGCTCTCCAAGGGCAACTAGAATGATTAAAGGGCTGGAACACTTTCCCTATGAAGAGAGGTTGAAACGCTTGGGGCTCTTTAGCTTGGAGAAACGTCGACTGCGGGGTGACATGATGGAGGTTTACGAGATAATGCATGGGATGGAGAAAATAGAGAAAGAAGTACTTTTCTCCCTTTCTCACAATACAAGAACTCGTGGGCATTCGATGAAATTGCTGAGCAGACAGGTTAAAATGGATAAAAGGAAGTACTTCTTCACCCAAAGGGTGATTAACATGTGGAATTCACTGCCACAGGAGCTGGTGGCGGCCACAAGCATAGCCACCTTCAAGAAGGGGTTTCGATAAAAATATGGAGCAGAGGTCCATCAGTGGCTATTAGCCACAGTGTGTATGTATATATAAAATTTTTTGCCACTGTGTGACACAGAGTGTTGGACTGGATGGGCCACTGGCCTGATCCAACAGGGCTTCACTTATGTTCTTATGTGACACAGAGTGTTGGACTGGAGGGGCCATTGGTCTGATCCAACATGGCTTCTCTTATGTTCTTATGTGACACAGAGTGTTGGACTGGAGGGGCCATTGGTCTGATCCAACATGGCTTCTCTTATGTTCTTATGTGACACAGAGTGTTGGACTGGAGGGGCCACTGGCCTGATCCAACATGGCTTCTCTTATGTTCTTATGTGACACAGAGTGTTGGACTGGAGGGGCCATTGGTCTGATCCAACATGGCTTCTCTTATGTTCTTATGTGACACAGAGTGTTGGACTGGATGGGCCACTGGCCTGATCCAACAGGGCTTCTCTTATGTTCTTATGTGACACAGAGTGTTGGACTGGAGGGGCCATTGGCCTGATCCAACAGGGCTTCTCTTATGTTCTTATGTGACACAGAGTGTTGGACTGGATGGGCCACTGGTCTGATCCAACAGGGCTTCTCTTATGTTCTTATGTGACACAGAGTGTTGGACTGGATGGGCCACTGGCCTGATCCAACATGGCTTCTCTTATGTTCTTATGTGACACAGAGTGTTGGACTGGATGGGCCACTGGTCTGATCCAACATGGCTTCTCTTATGTTCTTATGTGACACGGAGTGTTGGACTGGATGGGCCATTGGCCTGATCCAACATGGCTTCTCTTATGTTCTTAACAAAGTCTTTTTCAAGTAGACCTTTTTGCGTGCAAACGCACTTCTTCAGATACAAACAATCAAACAGAATAGCCTCAAGTCCTACTTGCAGGAAAAGAGAGGCGGGGGGCAACCGTTATCAAGGGCCATGCAGAGCCAAGATGCATAAGTACAGGACTTCTGGAAAGATGGCGCAGTGACACAGTGCACTACATTGAGTGTCCTCTTCTAGCGCACTGATTGCTAGCCTTAGAGGGGACTCGTTGACAGGGGTACCCCCAAAAAGAGAATCGGTATAGCAAAGGGAGTTGGTTGGAATGTGGGAGGGGAGACGGAGGTCCCCCCTCCCAAAGTTTCTAATGTAAGATCAATTGAGCCCCGTGGCGCAGAGTGGTAAAGCTGCAATCAGCTCCCTGCTCACGACCTGAGTTCGATCCCAGCTGAAGCTGCGTTCAGGTAGTCGACTCCAGGTTGACTCAGCCTTCCATCCTTCTGAGGTTGGTAAAAGGAGTCCCCAGCTTGCTGGGGGGAAAGCGTAGATGACTGGGGAAGGCAATGGCAAACCACCCTGTAAAAAGTCTGCCGTGAAAACGTCGTGATGCGACATCACCCCAGAGTCTGAAACGACTGGTGCTTGTACAGGGGGATACCTTTTTAAGATCAATGATTGGCAGCAAATTAGCA
The DNA here is from genome assembly GCF_032191835.1 of Heteronotia binoei. Classification (NCBI taxonomy): domain Eukaryota; kingdom Metazoa; phylum Chordata; class Lepidosauria; order Squamata; family Gekkonidae; genus Heteronotia; species Heteronotia binoei. The sequence continues at coordinate 6,753,488 of NC_083227.1, read as the reverse complement.
CATAAATGCAACAGGTAACAGGGATGTGAGAATGCAGATAAGAGCTCCACCCAGGGTGCATGTGAGAGCAGAGATCCAACACATGCACAATTCTTCACATACATTGAAACAGATTTCCTCAAATATTACGTGCAGGTGGGGGGATAAGTGGTCAGAAAGAGCAAATCAGAGTCAAGACGCATAGGTTACAGAGCAATCAATGCCGCTAAGACTGGGATAACAATATGGTAAAAAAAAGGTAACAGAGCCCCATGGTGCAGAGTGGTAAAGCTGCAGTACTGCAGTCCAAGCTCCGTTCACAGATCCTCCTTGTGGGTTCCTCAACGCAGCTCTGACTGAATCTCTTTCAATGTTCCAAACATTAAAATCGTATGTTTCCTTTGTGGATTCTCAGTTGCCGTCAAAGAGTGCTTCTGCAACAGAATCTCTTTTCAAAGTCTGAGGATTCAAAAGGTTTCTCCCATATTTGGCGTCAGGAAGAAGTCGCTGACAGTTATGGCTTTGAGAGGGCACTGCTGTTTGTACAGCAGGTATTATTATCCTTGCCCCAGTAATAATAATAATAATACTAATAATAATTTTTAATTTATATCCCGCCCTCCCCGCCGAAGCAGGCTCAGGGTGGCTTACATAACAAAATACGGCATTACAGTAATACAATAATAAAATACCGCAATTTACAATTATTCCTCAAATAAATAATTACATTAAAATCAATTAAAACAACAATTTAAAACCACAGATTAGTTTGGTGCTACGATCTTAATATAACATAGCTTTGCATAACGATGGTATAATAATTCCACGTAAAAAAGCCAGCTGGAAGAGGATGGTCTTACAGGCCCGGTGGAACTGGTTAAGAAGAAGAAGAAGATGATATTGGATTTATATCCCGCCCTCCACTCCGAAGAGTCTCAGAGCGGCTCACAATCTCCTTTACCTTCTTCCCCCACAACAGACACCCTGTGAGGTGGGTGGGGCTGGAGAGGGCTCTCACAGCAGCTGCCCTTTCAAGGACAACCTCTGCCAGAGCTATGGCTGACCCAAGGCCATGCTAGCAGGTGCAAGTGGAGGAGTGGGGAATCAAACCCGGTTCTCCCAGATAAGAGTCCGCACACTTAACCACTACACCAAACTGGCTCTCCACAAGGCCCGTACCTCTTCTGGTAACTGGTTCCACCAACGGGGAGCTGTAACCGAGAAGGCCCTGTCTCTTGTCATTTTCAGTTTGGCCTCCTTCGGCCCAGGGATTGTCAGCAGATTTTGCAAGCTAGATCTCAGTACTCTCTGGGGAACATATGTAAGAGCCTATTGTTGTCTTATCTGCATCTATGATGAACTAACCCCATACTATGATGGTATCCATTCATGCTAACACCCATTGATTTCTTTAGACTGTATTTTGTGTGTAGTGGGATATTCCAGGCTTGCAGGAAGAAAGAACTCAAATATGAACTTGTGGATCTCCTGAAAAAAAGTAATCTTTCATTAAAATCTGCCTCCGTTCCTGAGGACTGGAAGGTAACAAATGTCACCCCCATGTTTAAAAGGGTTCCAGAGGAAGTGCAGGAAATTACAAGACAGTCAGTCTGACTTCAACACCGGGAAAGTTGGTGGAAACTGTTACTAAAAAGAGAATTAGTAAGCACATTGATGAACAAGTTATTGAGGAAGCTCAGCATGGGTTCTGTAAGGGAAGATCTTGTCTCGCTGACCTGTTCTTTGAGGGGGTGAACAAACATGTGGATAAAGGGGACCCAATGGATGTTGTTTACCTTAAATTCTAGGAAGCTTTTGATAAAGTTCCTCAACCCCGCAGCTATCGTATACCCTTGACCAAAGAATGGTACACTCCTATCTGGGATGGTCGTCCTCTTCCACCGAGCACGCAGCTTTGGGAGGGACGCACATGGAGCGGTGAGGGAGGGAGGGGACACCCACCTAGCCAGCCAGATCAGCCGAATCAACCCTGGAGATCAATGGGGTGACAGATGTCACAGCCAGATCGCCCTCACATCCGCCACAGCAAATTTGTCACCTCAATCTTACCCTCTTAATTAATCTATGGAGCTGCAACTAACATCTTGGAAGCCAATATTAGAGATCAGTTCCAATCCCTCCAGTCTTATGATCAACAAGACATTTTAAAAAGACTAGACTTGTTGAAAGAAAGCCTCTTATTGAAGCAGAGTGGGCAGCAAAAGAGCTCTCCTGCGTCTTCCTGTATCGAGTTGAGAGAGCTTCAAGATGTGCCTCTGATTGACCTAGATCAACAAGATCCTCCTCGCTCTTCAATTTCCATTTGCCCTCCTTTAACAAACTCGAATGTGGATAATACAATATCTACTCTTCCATCTGAGATTTCACTAACCACTTACCCCCAACCTGAAATCAGGCGGCCTTTGGAAAGGCTGGTCGTTGTTGAAATCCATCCAGCGCCCACCACGTCTATGGATAATTCCATCAATCCTAAGGATAATTTCATCTGGCAAAGCCTTTGTGAACTTAGCAAAAATATTTCTAGGGGCCTCGAAAACGAAGGTATGATTTTTGTTTCTTGCCAAACCAATTTTCCCAAGATGACTGACTGAGATCCTCTTCGTTGTCTTCAATTCCAAATTCTTCTCCATTATCGGACATTCAGATCATCTCGTGGAATGTGGCTGGTTGGTGGAATAAATCCAAAGATGCGGAATTTATTAGCTACCTTAAGAACTTTGATGTCATTTTACTCCAAGAGACTTGGTCCCAAAGTCCGATTCATCTTGAAGGTTATAAGTCCTATTTGCTCCCAGCCTCTAGAACCAACTCAAGAGGCCGTTTTCAAATGGGTTTGTCTATATTTGTGTCTCTTCTTCATAATTCTGTAGGCATCCCCCTACAGGCTGGAAGCGTTATGGAACAAGCTATCAAGCTTGTTTTTGGGAATCTTTCTATGATTATGGTAAACATATATATCCCTCCTGCCCTAGCTAAATCGGCCCTTTTACATCATTGGGAACGTTTGAATGTAATTGTGAGTGCATTGGAAACCAAATTTCCCTCCTTTGAAATAATAATAGCAGGAGATTTTAATGCAAGAGTGGGCAATGATGATAAAATCTTTTTTAAGGCCCTTAACCTCAATCTAGATGATACCTTACCACCTTTTTTTCCCTATAGGAGGCAACATAAAGATAGCTATTCAAATTTGGCAGGCATTTGCTTTGCCAAATTTTGTATCCAATACAATAGGGTCTGGTTAAATGGTTTGAAAAGATTTTCTCATTTGGGGGATTTCACATTTATTTCTAAGAAAGGTTGCAGTATAATTGATTATATTACTGTCCCTTTCTCCCTCGAATGTTATATAAAAGATTTCTGTATAGGTGATCTCATTATTAGCGATCACCTTCCACTTATTTTGACCCTTCATACAGAGTCTTCCCCAGTCTCTTCCCTTAATCCCTCTATACACTTGTCGGAGTCTACGTCCTTACCAAAAATCTGCTGGAATAGTCAGATTAAACAAGTAGCTCAGTTACTTTTAAATTCTCATTCCCTTTTGAATCTTAGAAGGGTTTTAACCACAACAAATTCTTCAGTGCTAACAATAGCCTATGATTCTTTAGTATCTAACATTCTTAGTTCACTAAATGTTAAACCTAAAAATGTAAAAAAGGAAAGAAACATAAAATCTCTGCAGCCCTGGTTTGATAAAGAATGTAGAGCCGTTAAAACCCTGTTGCGCAACACCTACAGATATTACCACGACTCCGGGGCTTTGTCTTTACCATCAGAGTACTTTGATCTTAAAAATCAGTTGTCCCAGGTTATTATAAGCAAAAAGAATGATTATGCTAAACTTCAATGGGAGGAGCTATACCAGGCCATAACCTTAAAGAACTCTAAAAAATTCTGGTCTGTTGTATCAGGTGCCCATAAAGTTGATGCCCCTTCTATGTCTGCTATTTCTCCCAATGTCTGGTACCAATATTTCTTCTCTATGTTCTCCCAAAGTAAACTATACACTTCTAGACCTTTCGAACTTTCTCAGGTAGATCTTCTGGAGTGGCCCTCTGTGACCTCTGATGAAGTTAAAGATCTAATTTTGCAATTGAAATCAGGTAAAGCTACAGGACCAGATGTTATTTCCTCTGAAATCCTAAAGTTAGATCCAGATTGGTGGGCTACTCCGCTCGCATCTCTCTTTACTAGTATTGACAGAACAGGCATAATTCCTAAAGCCTGGCTTAATTCAATAGTGGTTCTAATTTATAAAAAAGGAGATCCCGCCATTCCAAATAATTACAGGCCGATTAGTCTCCTATCCATCATTGGTAAATTATATTCTAAGTATCTACTGAGGAGAACAATGGATGACACGAGAAAAAATTCTTTGTCCGGAACAACTGGGTTTTTGTAAAGGCAAAACTACTCTTGATCATTGTAATACTTTGTCCCATCTAATTTCCAAATACACTATTGGGAAAAAGATGAAATTGTATGTAGCCTTTTTAGACTTAAAGGGAGCATTTCATTCAATTGACAGAGACCTGTGGTGGGACAAACTGGAACAAACAAGTATTGATAAAAGACTCCTTATGCTCATTAAAAAATTATATACTTTCAACTTTTGTCAAGTCAAATGCTCTTTATCAGGCAATCTTATGTCAAAAATCCCATTAAGAAAGGGGGTTAAACAAGGTTATGTGTTGGCCCCCTTTTTGTTTAACCTCTTTCTTAATGATCTTGCTCCCTTTTTGTCAGATACTGACCATCATAGTCCAAAACTTGGTGCCAGACATGTTCCCTTACTGTTATATGCGGACGATATAGTCTTACTATCTTGTTCCAGAACTGGATTAAAACATTTGCTTGTTCACTGTATCACCTTCCTTAACAACAATAAGCTCCTATTGAACTATGACAAATCTAAAATTGTTGTTTTTTCCAAATCTTGGAAACCAACTAAATGGTCAATAGGCAGCAAAGAGACAGAACAAGTAAAATACTACAAATACCTAGGAATTCATTTCCAATATAACACACTTTGGACTAATCATTGTAACTGTATAATTAAGTCAGTCAATGTTAACGTTGGAGCTATCCAGAGCTTCTTTTACAGCAGAGGCAATCAGTTTATCCCAGCTGCGCTAAAAATCTTTAAGGCTAAAGTGATACCGCAGCTTTTATATGGGGTCCCAGTGTGGATCACAGCCTTGGATAATAACATTGAAGGTGTCCAATCAAAATTCCTATGGAAAATCCTGGGATTCCCATAGTGCATACCATATGCAGTTTTATGTTTAGAAACAGGGACGAATCTTGTGGAAACACAAGCATGGCTAATGTCACTTAAATATTGGTTACGGCTACATTTCCACTCTGACTCAGAGAGCCTTTTATTTTAACTGCTCTCAGAATCTAATTTGTCAAATTGGCTAGTATTTATTGAGAGGAAAATTAAATATATGGGCATTGATTTAGATTCACTTCTTATGCTATCCTTAAAAGATGCATTTTTGAAACTTAAGCTCAGAATTCTAGATATTGAAATGCAAACGTTATATAGCCTGGCCAACGTCTTGCTCCCCGCTGAATTTCGAACTTCCTCTCTCAGTAGGGAAATTAGCGTCATATTTCTCCTCTCTCCAAGCTCCACAGCAACGGTGTGCGTTCTCGTTAACAAGATGTAATGCATTACCATCTGCTATCTTATTTGATAGATTTTACAGGATTGAGTACTCAAATAGACATTGTCTTTGTAATCCCAAGTGTATTGAAACTATTTCCCATGTATTATTGAACTGACCTCTTTATGATGATATTCGTTGTATATACCTGAAAGATATTTTAGCAGATATGTTGTGCTGTGCTGATTCAGGCAAAGTCCACAAACTTTTAAATGACACTTGCTCTGAAGTAACTTTAACGGTTGCTAGATTTCTTTAACAGGCCATAGAAATACGACAGAGAATGGTTCTGGAATGACCATATTTTATTTGTTTTAATCATTTAATTTGGCTAAACTCAACTCATATATATTTTACTTATTTTATGTATATTAGCTTCCTATGTACTCTATAATCTAGGATTTTATATTATTTATATTGCTATTTTACTGCTAAATCTGTTTTATGCCAATAAAGGCCTGCTGTTGCTAAAAAAAAAAAAAAGTTCCTCACCAAAGGCTCTTAAGCAAGCTTGAGTGTCATGGGGTAAAAGAACAAGTACTCATGGATCAAAAACTGACTAATAGGAAACAGAGTGTGTCCAAATGGACAATTTTCGGAGTGGAGGATGGTAAGCAGTTGGGTACCGCAGGGCTCAGTGTTGGGTCCGATGCTTTTTAACTTGTTTATTAATGATTTGGAATTGAGAGTAAGCAGTGAAGTGACTAAGTTTGAGGATGACACCAAATTGTTCAGGGTGGTGAGAACCAGAGAGGATTGTGAGGCACTCCAAAGGAATCTGTTGAGGCTGGGTGAGAGGGCATCAACGTGGCAAGTGAGGTTCAATGTGGCCAAGTAATGCCCATTGGAGACAAAAAATCCTAACTATTTATACAAGTGAATGGGGTGTGAACTGGTGGAGGCTGACGCAGAGAGAGATCCTGGGGTTTTGTTAGATAACTCAGAGAAAATGTAGAGACAGTATGTGAGTGCAATAAAAAAGGCCAACGCTGGGAATTATTAGGAAGGGAATGAAAACAAATCAGCCAGTATCATAATGCCCCTGCATAAATTGATGGTGTGGCTTCATTTGGAGTATTCTGTACAATTCTGGCAACCACACCTCAAAAAAGATATTATAGCATTGGAAAAAATGTTTTTCTCCCTTTTTCACATAACAAGAATTTGGGGGGAACTCAATGAAATTGCTGAGCAGTCGGGTTAGAACCAATAAAAGGAAGTACTTCTTCACCCAAAGGGTGATTAACACATATTATTTACTGCCACAGGAGGTGGTGGCGGCTACAAGAGGCGATTGGATCAACATATGGAGCAGAGGTCCATCAGTGGTTATTAGCCACAGCATATTGTTGGAACTCTCTGTCTTGGGCTGTGATGCTCTGTGTTCTTGGTGCTGGGGGGCATCAGTGGGAGGGCTTCTAATGTCCTGGCTCCACTGATGGACCTCCTGATGGCACCTGGATTTTTTCTCCCTCAGAGTGAATCTCTTTCCACACTCTGAGTACTCAAAAGGTTTCTCCCTTGTATGGGTTCTCTGATGAAGTCGAAGATGGCCACTCTGACTGAATCTCTTTCCACACTCTGAGCACTCAAAAGGTTTCTCCCCTGTGTGGGTTCTCTGATGCAGCTGAAGACTGCAGTTATAACCAAATCTCTTTCCACACTCTGTGCACTTAAAAGGTTTCTCCCCTGTGTGGGTTCTCTGATGATAGTGAAGACTGGCACTCTGAGTGAATTTTTTTCCACACTCTGAGCATTCAAAAGGTTTCTCCCCTGTGTGGGTTCTCTGATGCAGTTGAAGACTGCAGCTATAACCAAATCTCTTTCCACACTCTGAGCACTCAAAAGGTTTCTCCCCTGTGTGGGTTCTCTGATGATAGTGAAGACTGGCACTCTGAGTGAATTTCTTTTCACACTCTGAGCATTCAAAAGGTTTCTCCCCTGTATGGGTTCTCTGATGCGATTGAAGATTGCTGCTGGTACTGAAACTTTTCCCACACTCTGAGCACTCAAAAGGTTTCTCCCCTGTGTGGGTTCTCTGATGATAGTGAAGACTGGCACTCTGAGTGAATTTCTTTCCACACTCTGAGCATTCAAAAGGTTTCTCCCCTGTATGGGTTCTTTCATGCGTTTGAAGATTGGTGCTGGTACTGAAACTTTTCCCACACTCTGAGCACTTAAAAGGTTTCTCCCCCATGTGGGTTTTATGATGTCTCTGAAGTCTGCTGCTCATACTGAATCTCTTTCCACACTCTAAACACTCAAAAGCTTTCTCCCCCATGTGGGTTCTCTGATGTGCTTGAAGACTGCCACTCTGACTGAATCTCTTTCCACACTCTGAGCATTCAAATGGTTTCTCCCCTAGGTGGGATCTCTGATGTTGTTGAAGATTGCCTATGTGAGTGAATCTCTTTCCGCACTCAAAGCACTCAAAGGGTTTCTCTTCTGTGTGGTTTTTTTGGTGCAGAAGAAGAGTGCTATTCTGACTGAACTTATTTCTGGTTTCTGAATATTCAGAAGGTTTCTCCTCTCTGTCTATTCTTTGGTGCACAAAGAGCTGTGATTTATTTCTGAAATACTTTCCACACTGGATGGATTTCCTTGCATTCCTTATCCTATGCTTTGGGAAATGTATATTCTGCTTTTTTCCATCATGCTTCTCAACCATATGGTCGCCTTTCTTCCTCTTAGGTCTGCCTCGAATCCTGACATTTGTGTTCAGATCTTCATTTTCAAGTCTGTTTGGCATTTCCTGATGAAGTTCCTCATCATCCTTATTCCTCTGATTATCCATTGCTGGAATGAAGAGAGAGATCTTGTTAGCAGTTGGGAAGGCTGGAAAGATCCAAAGGCATCTATGTCACTGCAGGAGGAAAGGACTGATGGCCCTTTGACCTCATCTAGCTTGGCTGATCTTAACCACACATCCACCATTCCCCAGAATATCTAGTATTTAACGATACTGCCCCCTCCCCCCAAGAGCTTCAGCTGAGCTCTTGCGCAGGAGTTTCTGAGCTTCCATATTACTGGCTCCCCGAAGGCCTCCTTCCCGCCTTACCCGCAGGCCAGTTATGATTGTACCAATCCAAACGTTGCTCAGAAGTGAATGAGAAGTTCCCTATGATTGTTCCTGGCCTGTTCTCTTGAAATAACAACGAACACAAATTCCGAACCAGCTTATTTGGGAAGGAAATCTGCTCTTGTGATCCTAGAAGAACTCTCCAACCTTTTTTTCGAATGCAAGCCCATTCTCTTTCTCCACCATAGTCTCTCTTGTACTTCTGGCTTTGTTTGCCGAAAGAAAGATGGAGACATAGAGAAAGTGATCGTTCTTACATGAGGGAGAAAGAAATGGAAGAATGAAAATTCTTCTGGATGCATGGCACCACAGTCAAGATCAAACCCCAGAACCTGGACAAGGATAAGGGGGATGGATCTGTGAGGCCAAAGAACCCTAGTTCCCTCATAAGTTACAGTGATTACTAAGTGGTCTGGTGCGACTTGTGGGTGTTCATAATTTGAGTCTCCCTGCTGCTAACATCATCATCTTTTTCCAGGCCAGATCCCAGAACGTGGTTAATAGCTAATCGTGAGAACCAATACCCAGTTCTGTAAAAAGGAGGGTGAGGGGGCAAAAAGGGCGCTAACATCCTCTGGAAAATTCCAGCAAGGTAGAGACCCTAGAGAGGTAGAAACTATAATGCAGTTATAGATGAGAGGGAAGCCAGGCTAACTTTCTGCTCATGCCATGCTAGTGAGCCTTGATACTTCTTTGGTGCATCATGATGAATAAGTTCTGTCTTGAGTAACTTGGGTACAGTTGGAATACTTATGCTGCAACAAGAGGTGCCATTTAAGTATTTCCTGTTTTTGATAGAACAGTTACCTTTTCTTCTTTAGCTGTTATTAAGCTGCAGAAACGGTGCTGTTTTGAGATGTCTTATTTTAAAACTGTAATAAACCTTTATATATTTTAACAGGGGTCTGTTTCACTTGTGTGTGCTCTCCTCAGGTACCCACTGAACAGGGTGTTGCTCAGGTACCAAGAGCAGTGTCCCAGGGGGACACAAACTTAGGTTCTTGACAGGATAATTTCCAGCTCACAGGCAGAGCAGATATCTCTAATCCCACCCAGGGGGAAGGGTGTGCTGGAAAGGTTGCCTACAGAGAAATGAGGATCTGGCCCCTTCCAGAGAGTATCTGAGGGTCTCTCATCCACTTTGTCTTAGGTCACGACACCTTCTCTGGCCTCAGTTACCCTCCTGCAAGTACACACACATGAGCAACACAAGAAGCTGCTTTATACTGAATCAGACCCTTGGTCCATTGAAGTCAGTATGCTCAGTCCAGCAGCGGTTTTCTAGGGTCTCAGGCAGATGTTTGTCACTCATCTCCTACCTGATCCTTTTCACTGGAGATTCTGGGGGTTGAGCATGAGACTTTCCTCGGGAGCTGGTGAGCTCTCCTTCTTTGGGGGGGTTTTAAAAAGAGGAGAGGACTTGAAGTAATGGGGCTTAAATGAAGGGGAGGAAGCTACCAGCTGGATATTAGGAAATTGCCTACAGCCTTTTTTTAAAAAAAAGATGTGGCTTTAAAAAAAAAAAGATTAAAAAAAGGTTCCCTCCTTTTCAGAGATCTCGCACTGGAAGGGAGTAGTCTGGGAGGGTACAGAAAGTAAGGCTTGGGATGGGTAAATGCAACACCATTCGTAAGATCTCTCTCACAGACCCCTTGGAGAGCCAGTTTGGTGTAGTGGTTAAGTGTGCGGACTCTTATCTGGGAGAACCGGGTTTGATTCCCCACTCCTCCACTTGCACCTGCTAGCATGGCCTTGGGTCAGTCATAGCTCTGGCAGAGGTTGTCCTTGAAAGGGCAGCTGCTGTGAGAGCCCCCTCAGCCCCACCCACCTCACAGGGTGTTTGTTGTGGGGGAGGAAGGTAAAGGAGATTGTGAGTCGCTCTGAGACTATTCGGAGTGGAGGGTGGGATATAAATCCAATATCTTCTTCATCTTCTTCTTGTAGAAACAGAAGGAGCAAAAACTCCGCTGAGAAAACAGGAGGGATCCAGTGGTAGAGCATCTGCTTGGTAAGCAGAAGGTCCCAGGTTCAATCCCTGGCATCTCCAACTAAAAAGGGTCCAGGCAAGTAGGCGTGAAAAACCTCAGCTTGAGACCCTGGAGAGCCATGAATGGGGCTGTGGCTCAGGGGTAGAGCATCTGCTTGGTAAGCAGAAGGTCCCAGGTTCAATCCCCGGCATCTCCAACTAAAAAGGGTCCAGGCAAGTAGGCGTGAAAAACCTCAGCTTGAGACCCTGGAGAGCCATGAATGGGGCTGTGGCTCAGTGGAAGAGCATCTGCTTGGTAAGCAGAAGGTCCCAGGTTCAATCCCCGGCATCTCCAACTAAAAAGGGTCCAGGCAAGTAGGCGTGAAAAACCTCAGCTTGAGACCCTGGAGAGCCATGAATGGGGCTGTGGCTCAGGGGTAGAGCATCTGCTTGGTAAGCAGAAGGTCCCAGGTTCAATCCCCGGCATCTCCAACTAAAAAGGGTCCAGGCAAGTAGGCGTGAAAAACCTCAGCTTGAGACCCTGGAGAGCCATGAATGGGGCTGTGGCTCAGTGGTAGAGCATCTGCTTGGTAAGCAGAAGGTCCCAGGTTCAATCCCTGGCATCTCCAAAAACAGTGCAGGCAAATAGGTGTGAAAAACCTCAGCTTGAGACCCTGGAGAGCCGCTGCCAGTCTGAGTAGACAATACTGACTTTGATGGACCGAGGGTCTGATTCAGTAGAAGGCAGCTTCATATGTTCATATCATGTGGCTTTAAAACAAAGATTTACAGTTTTTCAAATTAAACTGTACTTTTTGAATGCAGCCACATGCCGCCCAAAATTTAGCCACAGTCTTAGTAATAAAACGATTTTCCGCAGGTAACTGTTTATTGCAGCAATCCAATTCTGTCTGCCCCAGCATCTCTTTTAGAGGAGGTGAATTAATCTAACTCGAACTTCATTACACTGTTTACATCTCGTTGTCAGATACTCGATAGTTTCTGTCTCTCCAGACTCACAAAGCCTCTGTGCAAAAGGAACTCTTCTGAATCTGCCCTCAAACACCGCAGAGGTGTGTTGTCAAGCTGTGCTGGATATGCCATTGGGACCGAACAATTCTATGAACACATGAAGTTTCCTTATACTGAATAAAACCCTTGGTTCCTTGGAGTCGGTATCATCTCCTCAGTCCAGCTTCAGCTAATCAGGGTCTCAGGCAGAGTCTTTCATTTCACTTCCTACCTGATCCTTTTCTCTGGAGATGCTGCCAATTGAACCGCATGCCAAACAGATGCTCTCCCAGGAAGCCACAGCGCCTCCCCAGGTAGCGGATAAGGCCTCAAAACGATGCATTGCTATTTAGCATTTGGATTCACTCCTCCTCCCAATGGCAGCAAGTTGTACCTTTGGCACTTAGGAAAGATCCTTACCCAGAGAGGCCAGGTTCCCATAGTTCTCCAGCATGACTTCCCTGTACAGAGCTCTTTGTCCCGGATCCAGCAGGGCCCACTCTGCCTCCGTGAAAGAGACGGACACCTCCTCCAAGGAAAAGGGACCCTGGAAGAAAAAAGAAGGTTCCCTCCTCTTCAGAGATCTCACCCTGGAAGGGAGTCGTCTGGGACGGCACAGAAAGTAAGGCTTCGGATGGGTACATGCAATAACATTCAGAGAATCTCTCTCGCGGACCCCTTATAGAAACAGAAGGAGCAAAAACTCCCCTGAGAAAGGAGGAGGAACACAGGCTGTTCCCCCACCCCCATCTCTCCTACCTGGATTGGAGGTGCAGCAGCTGTTTCCACCTCTTTGAAAAGATGACGGCTCAACAGCATCTCTTCCGTGCCTGTCCCTGAGACAAAGGAGGAAGGAAGGATGGAATATTTGTTTCCTGATCCACACACATCCTTTCTGGGGTTGTGAAACCTTCCCCTGTGTATGTTCCACAGATTTTTTAAAATACATTCTTGGAGAGGCAAAAGAGAAGCAGCAGGGACCTCTGTGCCTCAGGGATTATAAATGCTGCCAACATATTTTAGAGTTCTGTGAGACTTGGGTTTCCTCTCCGGGAAGGGAAAGGATGAAAGCATGAAAGATCACCGTCACGATGGACCAGACGTGAATCCAGAAGTTCTGGGTCATGGGAATGAGTTTTCAGAGTGTCTCTGGGCATGCTGTCTTCACAAACAGGTTTTCAGCCAGATGCAACTTCAACATGGTATCACGGCTGTCCCAAGTCCCACCCCAAGACCCTCCCCAGAGTTCCTGGCAGTGGTGGGCCCCATAGCCTGCCAGCCCCACTCCACCCACAGCAGCCCCCCAGGTGACCCTTCAAACAGAGGCACAGCCAAATTTCCCCATGATGACTGGCCCCAAGGAACTGGTGTTCAGAGCTCCATCGCCCCAGAAGGTGGGGGATCTCTTGATTCACCAGGCTGAAGGGCTCTGCTGAGGCTTGTGTACCTTCCACCCCCCACGCTATTTGAGACCTTTTATGGAAGGAAGGTGAGATTTGAATTTTTTTAATTACTTGAAAAAAATTGACCTCCAGGAATTTGTCTAATCTCCTTTTAGAAACAACACAGTTTGTGAAAGTTGAGTGCCACCAATTCTCTCTCTCTCTCGGCTTGACTTCGCGAACGAAGATTTAAGAAGGGTGCAGTAGTCCACGTCTGCTGCAGGCTCGCTGGTGGCTGAGAAGACCAATGCGGGACAGGCAGTGGCTGCAGGGAAAAGTCTGATTTGGGGTTGGTGCTGTAGCAGTGCGATTCTTCCTCAAGCTCCTTTTGTCCTCAAGACCAGCTATGCGTGCGTTCTCAAAAGAAGAGACAGCCTGGTGGATGGTGTGCCTCCATGCTTTGCGATCTGAGGCTAGGTCAGACCACTGGTGATGGTTAAGGCTGCTTGGTCGTTCAGGGTGCTGCCGAAAAATGCTTTTGTCTCCGGGTCAGCATCAGGCGACCAATACCCTGAACCACCTACATGCAGGATCGGGACTGCGGCTTCCAGTGGCATCTTCCACCTGCCGTTTCGCCCCTTGCCCATCGCTGCAGGACTTGGTATGTTGTGGGTTGTGGATGTGGATACCCTTCAGGCCTGTGCAGAGGAATTTTTAGGTGAAGCGCAGTGTGCGCAGTACTGGCTCCACCCTTTCACCATGGGGTCATCTGCCATTGCCCAGTAAGCAGGGACGCCGGCAGCGAGTCCTCCAGGTGGTAGATGTTACATTAACGAGCTCTGTCTGCCCGGGCTTGATGTTAGAGTTTCCCTTCTCTTGGCTGGCGAGGTTGGTGAGCCCAGCCTGCCCATCCGGTTATACCGCCGGACATTCGGTCGCACCATGACGTGGCAAACTCTGTGAAAACGAGGGGGACCAGCGAGAAGGTGTTGCCACGGATGCAGTAATGTAGGAGAGGCCATTGCAATGACCATCTGCCAGGCATAGCCAGACAGTGACCACGCGGCGTTCACTACACCGGGAAAGGAGAGGCGATGTATTGCGCATGCACTATCCCTGGGGGGGGGGGGCAGGACACCCAGAGGGAGCCCACCCCCCCACCAATTAACTCTGACCGATTCTCCACTGGCCTTGTTCCGATCTCGTTGCTCCTTTCCCCGCAACGCTTCTGCTGGGTTTTGGAAAAGCTGCCCCAGGGAGGAGAGTTGCTTCGCCGCTTTCCAAGTTCCCTCCACGGCAGGAAAGATCCCCTGAACACCGGTTTCTGCCTGCCGCGGAGGGAACTGGGAAAGAGGTGAGGAAACTTTCCACCCTGAGGCAGCTTGTGCGAAATCCAGCAGAAGCATTGTGGGAAATTGTGGGGAATCGGTCCCCGTGTTGCCTGTAGAAACGCTTCATTTTCCCCTGACCTGACCTCTCTACCCATCACATTCACAGGCTCCCCAGGCACAAGGAGTTCTTACCACAGGAGAGGGCATCTCGGGCACGCTCCACCGCCTGCCCCCTCTGCCCCTGCTCCAAGGAAGCTCCTTCTGCCTCAGGGATTGCAGCTTCCATCTTCAAAGGTGGTCCCCGCATCTGAAACAGCAGCAAGGGGGAGGGGTAAGACATGGAGTGGAAAAGAGACCAAGGAAGGGATTCTGCCCCACTCCCAGACTCTGCACCCTTCTCTCAGCAGATCTGGTGAGTTATCTGGAAGGGTCAGAAATTCTCAAGCAGATGAGGCTCCAGGCAATTAACTGGCAAGGAAATATTAAGATAAGGTCACATATAGTGGCTTGAATTAGACACACCTGGAGGGAACCCCCTCACCTGTTCTGCCTGCCTCTTCTCCTCTGCCTGACTCAGGAGAAAACCTTCGGCCAGGGCCACCGCCTGGGAACTGGTCTCCGGCCCACATCCTCTGACCCAGCCCTGCATTTCCTGGGGCAGGAGAGTCAGGAACTGCTCCAGGATCACCAGGTCCAGGATCTGCTTCTTGGTGTGCCTCTCCGGCTTCAGCCACTGGTTGCAAAGTGCATGCAGCTTGCTGCAAACCTCTCGGGGTCCATCGGCCTCATGGTAACGGAATTGCCGGAAGTGTTGGCAAAGCACATCTGAGGTCATGGTGTCCTTAGCCAAGATCTCTGACACAGCTGATTCCCAGAATTCAGCACCACTTCCAGGTTGGATGAGATCGAGGCTCTTTCTTGTCTTGTCAGTTCCGGGTTCTTCTGGGTCCTGCTCTTCCATCTCCTTCCCCTTCTCTTGGGCCACCTCTGTCTTTGAGAAGTTGCCTTTATGCACTCGGCTCTGAAGAGAGGCTTTTCCCTGAGGGGACGGAGAGAGACAGACAGGAGCGTGTCAAAAGGAAGATACCTATATATACACACACAAACATTCAGACTCATGTATGCACATATAAATACAACCTCCACTCAGCAAAAGAAGATGATGATATTGGATTTATATCCCGCCCTCCACTCCAAAGAGTCTCAGAGCGGCTCACAATCTCCTTTCCCTTCCTCCCCCACAACAGACACCCTGTGAGGTGGGTGGGACTGAGAGGGCTCTCACAACAAATGCCCTTTCAAGGGCAGAGTCTCATTGCAGCCTACAACCTCCTTTCCCATCCGCCCCCACAACAGATACCCTGTGAGGTGGGTGGGGCTGAGAGGGCTCTCACAGCAGCTGCCCTTTCAAGGGCAGAGTCTCAGAGCGGCCTACAATCTCCTTCCCCTTCCTCCCCCACAACAGATACCCTGTGAGGTGGGTGGGGCTGAGAGGGCTCTCACAGCAGCTGCCCTTTCAAGGGCAGAGGCTCAGAGCGGCCTACAATCTCCTTCCCCTTCCTCCCCCACAACAGACACCCTGTGAGGTGGGTGGGGCCGAGAGGCCTCTCACAGCAGCTGCCCTTTCAAGGACAACCTCTGCCAGAGCTATGGCTGACCCAAGGCCATGCCAGCAGGTGCAAGTGGAGGAGTGGGGAATCAAACCCGGTTCTTCCAGATACGAGTCCACACACTTAACCACTACACCAAACTAGCTCTCCGAGGAAGGAATATACCACAAGTCCATCAAGGTAATTATCAGTTTTCTCCTTCCCCATATTCCAGCTCTCCCTGAAAGAAGGACCATTTTCCAGTGTCCAGACTATTTGGAATATAGCCTACGCCAAGATCCTGAACACCTTTGCATGTCTACTAATTATCTCAGTGGTGCCCTGCTGGAGATGGAAGTTGGGGGTAGAGTCAGCCAAAATACCTGCCGTTGCGACAAGCCAATCAACATAAATGATGCAACAGATTTGATCCCATTTGGGATTCTTTTCTGGGCCTCCTGACTCCCTCCAAAAGAAGGCTTCATATTCTTGTTGGCATCTCCCTTAACAAGATCTGAACCCTCCCCTCCTTGGACTGGGCCTTGGTGCTTCTCCCTGTTGTGCTGCTTGGGGGTCTGTGCCTCTCTCGCCTGGCAAAAATATGCCCTTCCGCCCACCCTAACCCCAGGGCAGGAGGGAGAATCTGGCATAGTGTTACGGCTGCCTCTGCCAAGTGAGCCGTGGAGGGATGGGACAGGGGTGATGTGTTTGGAGCAGGTGTGTTCCCTCCCTGTGTGCCCACTCTGCAAAACACAGATGCAGGTGGAGACTCAAACCCACATCCGTGGATCTCCCTGGTGTGTTTTCATGTCATGATCCTCACAGAGATGGATTTTGTGTGCCATTTGTTCCTTGTGCATTGGGGGTGTGGCCACATTGGTATGCTCCACCCCTCTCTGCCTGTCAGGGAGCAGCCTAATGCTCTGATTGGTGGGTGTTGGTGGTATTTCTAGGAGCACCAGTGCTGTTGCTAGGCTCTCTGCTGCTTGGCAACAGAGGTATCTAAAATTTCCCCCTTTTCTGCTGGTGGCAACCACAGCCCCACTCTAGGTCCACATCAGGAGCTTAGGAGGGGGCTGCAGCCAATTCCAGTGCAGGCTGGACTTCCTTTCCCCCAGCCCACCCCCCTTTCTTAGCTCACCCCACTCCCCAAAAGGCCTGCTTGGGTTGTTGGTTTGCAGAATAAAAAGGACCAGCAAGAGAATATCAGTTTCATATATTTAACTTTTCTTACTTGGAAAACCACTGATTATCCTTCCTCCCCAACATACATAGCTGATCAGAACTGGTGCCCAACAGAGTTAGGTGGCTGAAGCCAAAATAATCAACTACCCTGAATAAATAAGCAACCAAGTTTACTACAATTCCAAAGAAATCCCTGAGAAACGGATCCAGGCCGTCCTCACAAGGCTCCCCTTTGCACTGAGATGGACATATGAAACTGAGCGGTCTTTCTGCAAGCCCTTGATTCAAGAGATCCAGGATCAGCACAAGCACATTTTGCCTGCTTTTGTGAGAGGCTGAGAAGACGCTTGCCCTTTAAGAGACATTTAGGGCACCGTATACTGTGAACTGTGCAGCAGATCTATGCATGCAAGGGTCTGGACTGATCTATTGGTTATTGAACAAAAGAAATAATATTTGGATCTGTTGCAAAATTTGCTAGTTGCGTAGTCACAGTAGTTGATTATGGTGGCTTTAGCTGTTTCCGTGGATCTCCTGGTTGGTGACCTCCACGTGGGGCCTGAAGTTCTCCCAGAATTAGAACCCACCTCCAAGGGACAGAGATCAGTTTCCCCGGGGAGAAAATTGCTGCACGGGAAGGAGGTGGGCAACCTAGGACAGCCCTGGCTTGGCATGATCCCCGCCTCCCTCCCTCCCAAGAACTAAGTTTATTCTCCCCCCCCCCCCCTTATCTCCTCCCTGACTTACTTCCAAGTAAACGTTTCTGCTGCAAGGGTTTTCCCTCCTGCTCCATGCAGCTCCCTCCCCCCAAGTCCTCCTTCAGGCTGCAAAAGGAAACCCCTCCCCCAGGAAGAGCCCCCTTCCTCCCCCCCTCCTTGCACCGCCTCTCTAGCAAGCAGCTCGGCGGTCTTAACCCTTTCAGTGCTGCAGGGGAAGGAGAAAGGAGTCCTGGAGGAGATTCAGCCTAATCCCACCCCGCTCCTAGAATAAGGACCATAAAACTCAATGGGAGGATGAAAGGGGAGGGAGGGGCTAGTGATGATGAGATCAGGCTCTTTTTTAAACAGGCCGTGTAGTGTTTCTTTTGCACCCCCCCCTCCCCACCCCAAGAGAAAACCTCTTTGGATCTCCTGGCCCTTTCTTGCATGTCCGGGGAAATGCTGAATTCGATTGATGCACAGCTGGTGGGGGATAGCCAGGGGGCTGCAGGTGACGGTCCCCCGCTCTGGATTTTCTGTGCCAAGGGACCCCAGGCTGGAGGAAGGGGGGTTCTCCTCCCGCAGGGTCTCTGCCAGGCTGGGCAACCTCCCGGTGGGGCCTGGAGATCTCTCCAGCTTTTAATTTATCCCCTACAGCGGGGGGGGGGGGGGTGGCCAACGGTAGCTCTCCAGATGTTTTTTGCCTACAACTCCCAATGGCTGGGGCTGATGGGAGTTGTAGGCAGAAAACATCTGGAGAGCGACCGTGTCTCTAGGGCAGAATACCTCCTGGAGGACCCTGCCCTCCTCTGAAATTCCCCAACTCAGAGTCAGCCATTTCCACTCTGCCCATCTTCCAGGAGCTCCACCCACGGCCCTTCCTCCTCCTCTCCACTGTCCACCCACCCACCCTGCAAGGTAGACCAGTCCAAGAGGGAAGCCTTGGCCTAAGGAGAGTCAAGTTCAAACTCAGCCCTTCCACCAGGCATTTGGCAAACCTGAAGTATTTTGTCCCCCAACCCTTCCACCATCTTCTCAGGGCCCTTCTGAAGAACTCCTCCCTTTGCTGGGGTTGCCAGCTTCAGGTTGGGGAATGCCTGGAGACGGAGAGGGGGAGGGGGCTTGGGGACGGAATCAGTAGGGCTTTGATGCCACAGTCCCCCCTCTGCAGTCGCCCTTTCCCACGGGAGGGGTGTGTGCTAAGATCAGCACTGTTGCTCCAGAAGATCTCCAGGCCCTCCCTGGAGGTTGGCAATCCTGTCTCAATAGAGGCACAGATTCCCACAATCCTCCCCCCTGGCCACTCTCTGTCTTTTCCAGACCCTCCTCCCTTCCGGGTCTCCAGCCCAGGCCCTGCCAGGGGTGCAACCGGAGTGGTCCAAAAGGCACAGGCATAGAGGATTATAGATTTTTTTTTGATGGGGGGGGCGCCTAATATCGCCTTTTCGCACAGACTTCTGCTAAGACAAGTCTCCCCCATCCTATAACTATGCATTGGATTTTTCCTACCTCTATGCAGAACTTTACATTTATCCCTGTTAAAATTCATTTTATTGATTTTAGCCCAGTTTCCCAGCCTGTCAGGGTCATCCTGTATCCTGTTTCTGTCGTCTTCTGTGTTTGCAACCCCTCCCAATTTCATATCATCTGCAAATTTAATAAGCATTCTCTGAGCATTCAACAACAACAACTTTTATTTGTTTCCCGCCCTCCCCGCCGAAGCAGGCTCAGGGCGGGTAACAACATAATTCATACATTAATTAGACAAAATGGAATAAAACTACATTTAACAATTTAATTAAATTCTGATTTAATTTAAAACTCGTAAAGTGCTAGTGCTATGTTTGCTTCTATGATGGCGGTTTTCTTAACCATTTCATTCTTCTTTAGCGAAAGCCAGTCGGAAGAGGATGGTCTTGCAGGCCCTGTGGAACTGTTCAAGGGCCCGCAGGGCCCGCACTTTCTCTGGAAGTTGGTTCCATAGGCTTGGAGCCATGGAGGAGAAAGCCCGGTTACGGGTGCTTTGCAGCTTCACCTCTTTCGGTCCGGGGGTGGTCAACAGGTTTTTCCCGGCTGACCTCATTGCTCTCTGGGGTTCATATGGGGAGAGACGGTCCCTAAGGTAGGCAGGTCCTTCGACCATATAGGGCTTTAAAGGTAATGACCAGCACTTTGTAACGAAGCCGATATACAACTGGCAGCCAGTGCAGCCCGCGTAGCCCAGGCTGTATGTGCTCCCACTTGGGGAGCCCCAACAGCAGTCTGGCCGCCGCGTTCTGCACCAGCTGCAGCTTCCGGGTTCGGTACAGAGGCAGCCCCATGTAGAGGGCATTACAGTAATCCAGTCTCGAGGTGACCATTGCATGAATCACCGTTGCCAGATCTTGACACTCTAGGAAGGGAGCCAGCTGCTTTGCCCGCCTTAGATGGAAGAAGGCTGACTTGGCAGTGGCTGCAATCTGGGCCTCCATTGATAGTGAAGGCTCCAGTAAAACTCCCAGGCTCCTGACCGGAAGAGGTATTTCCCCTCCCCGAGCGCTCCGACCTAGGCAAAGGACTTCTGTCTTCGCTGGATTCAGTTTCAACCCACTCCGCCTCAGCCAGGTAGCCATAGCCAGCAGAGCCCTGTCTACGTTCTCTGGGACGCAATCAGGCCGGCCGTCCATTAGCAGATAGAGTTGGGTGTCATCTGCATATTGATGGCACCTAAGCCCATGTCTCCTAGCAATCTGGGCAAGGGGGCGCATATAGATATTAAATAACATTGGTGAGAGAACTGCCCCCTGAGGCACTCCACAATCCAGTGTGCGCCTCTGGGACTGCTCGCCCCCAATTGCCACCCAATTCAAATGGCTTCTCCCATGTGTGGGTTCTCTGATGATACTGAAGACTGCTACACCTACTAAATCTCTTTCCACACTCTGAGCATCCAAAACGCTTTCGCCCTGTGTGGGTTCTCTGATGCGTTTGAAGGGTGCCACCTATCAAAGTCACAGTTGAATGAACGGGATAATAGGACACAGCTGTAATCAGACTCTTAATTCTGCACAGGGGAAGAAAGAGACCTACAAATATACTCCAGCTCTCAGGCATTCTACAGCACTGCAGAAATATCTGGAACGTGTTTTTTCCTCCTTAATTGGTGGTGGGGGAGTGTGAGTAGGTAGCCTCACCTAGGGCACCAAATTGCCTGGCACTGCCCCTGGCTACACATGTAGAGGAAAGGGGAGAGAGCAGAATCAGCCAGTGGCATGCCAGAGACAGAGTGCGAGCCCAATCCTGTGTAGCCCATCCAACCAATGAAAAGCCTCAGATTTACCACCACAGTAGGGCTTTTATGAACTAAAGGTTGCACAGGATGGAGAGAGTTGACAAGGAGAACTTTCTCCCCTCTCTCAAATTACTAGATCTCAGAAGCATCCAAGGAAGCTGGCAGCAGTAGATTCGAGATGGGAAGAGGAAATAATTCTCCGCACAGTGATCTGCTGCCGAAAGATATAATGATGGCCACAGGCATAGAGGATTATATAATTTTTTTTTTGGGGGGGGGGGGGTCTAATAACACATTTTCGCACAGACTACTGCTAAGACAAGTCTCCCCAGCCTATAACTATGCATTGGATTTTTCCTACCTCTATGCAGAACTTTACATATATCCCTGTTAAAATTCCTTTTATTGATTTTAGCCCAGTTTTCCAGCCTGTCAGGGTCATCCTGTATCCTGTTTCTGTCTTCTTCTGTGTTTGCAACCCCTCCCAATTTCATATCATCTGCAAATTTAATAAGCATTCTCCGAGCATTCAAATGGCTTCTCCCCTGTGTGGGTTCTTTGATGATACTGAAGACTGCTACACCTACTAAATCTCTTTCCACACTCTGAGCATCCAAAACGCTTTCCCCCTGTGTGGGTTCTCTGATGCTCTTGAAGATTGCCAATCCGATTGAATCTCTTTCCACACACTGAGCATTCAAAAGGTTTCTCCCCTGTATGTGTTCTCTGATGCGTTTGAAGGCTGCCACTCTAAATCTTTTTCCACACTCGGAGCATTCAAAAGGCTTCTCCCCTGTGTGGGTCCTCTGATGCGTTTGAAGATGGCCATTCTCACTGAATCTCTTTCCACACACTGAGCATTCAAAAGGTTTCTCCCCTGTGTGGGTCCTCTGATGCCTCTGAAGATCGCCACTGCGACCGAATCTCTTTCCACACTCTGAGCATTCAAAAGGCGTCTCCCCTGTGTGGCTTCTCTGATGCGTTTGAAGGCTGCCACTCTGACTAAATCTTTTTCCACACTCTGAGCATTCAAAAGGCTTCTCCCCTGTGTGGGTCCTCTGATGCCTTTGAAGATGGCCATTCTCACTGAATCTCTTTCCACACACTGAGCATTCAAAAGGCTTCTCCCCTGTGTGGGTCCTCTGATGCCTTTGAAAATCACCACTCTGACGGAATCTCTTTCCACACTCTGAGCATTCAAAAGGCTTCTCCCCTGTGTGGCTTCTCTGATGCCTTTGAAGATGACCACTCCGTCTGAATCTCTTTCCACACACTGAGCATTCAAAAGGCTTCTCCCCTGTGTGGCTTCTCTGATGCGTTTGAAGATTACCACTCTGACAGAATCTCTTTCCACACTCTGAGCATTCAAAAGGCTTCTCACCTGTGTGGGTTCTCTGATGACGCTGAAGGTTGCCACTCTGACTAAATCTCTTTCCACACTCTGAGCATTCAAAAGGCTTCTCCCCTGGGTGGGTTCTCTTATGCTGTTGAAGATGACCACTGAGACTGAATATATGTGTGGTGTATGAATATTCAGAAGGTTTCTCCTCTCTCTTTATTCTTTGGTGCAGAAGGGGCTGTAATCTATTTCTGAAAAACTTTCTGCACTGAATGGATTGACTTGCTTTCATTTTTCTGTGCTTTGGAAAATGTATGTTACACTGTCTGCCATCACATTTCTCAACCATACAGTCGCCTTTCTTACTCTTCTTTCTGCTTTGATTCCTGACATTTTCTTTGAAGTCTTCATTTTTAACGTTATCCGGCATTTCCTGATGAAGTTTCTCACCCTCCACATTCCTCTGATCATCCTCTGCTGGAATAAAGAGAGAGAAACTGTTAGCACTTGGGAAGGCTGGTAAGATCCAAAGGCGTCTATGGGACTGCAGGAGGAAAGGACTGATGGCCCTTTGGCTTCATCCAGCTGGACTGATCTTAGCCACCCCTCCACCTTCCCCCAAGAATATCTGGTATTTAAGGATACCTCCCCCACCCATGAAGAACTTCAGCTGAACTCTTGCCCAGAAGGAGCTTCTGAGCCTCCAGATTAAGGCCTCCCTCCCTCCTTACCTACTGGCCTGTATGATTGTACCAAACCAAATGTTGCACAGAAGGGAATCAGGAATCTTGTATGGTTATTTGTGGTCTGTTGCCTTGACATAATAGTAAAGGTTACTCACTCTGAACCTGCTCATTTTGGGAAGGAAATATGCTCTTGGGGTCCTCTAAAACAGCGTTTCCCATTTGCAGGGTTGCACTCTGGTACTGGGCCATAGAAGATTCAATACCGGATGACAAGAAAAGCCAAAGCTAGCCCCGCCCCCAGCAAACCTAGTCTAGCCCCCGCCTTCCTTCCCCCATCTCTGCGTTGTGCAGAGAAAAGCTAGCCTTGAAGACTGACACAGGCAGGGAAATGTCCAGGGAAATGCTGAATTTGATTGATGCACAGCTGGTGGGGGATAGGCAGGGGGCTGAAGGTGAAGGTCCCCCGCTCTGCATTTTCTGTGCAAGGGACCCCAGGCTGGAGGAAGGGGGGTTCTCCTCCCGCAGGGTCTCTGCCAGGCTAGGCAACCTCCCGGTGGGGCCTGGAGATCTCTCCAGATTATAATCTTCCCCCTCCAGCAGGGGTGTCCAACGGTAGCTCTCCAGACGTTTTTTTGCCTACAACTCCCAATGGCTGGGGCTGATGGGAGTTGTAGGCAGAAAACATCTGGAGAGCTACCGTGTCTCTAGGGCAGAATACCTCCTGGAGGACCCTGCCCTCCTCTGAAATTCCCCAACTCAGAGTCAGCCATTTCCACTCCGCCCATTTTCCAGGAGCTCCACCCACGGCCCTTCCTCCTCCTCTCCACTAAGCACCCACCCACCCTGCAAGGTAGACCAGTCCAAGAGGGAAGCCTTGGCCTAAGGAGAGTCAAGTTCAAACTCAGCCCTTCTACCAGGCAGTTGGCAAACCTGAAGTATTTTGTCCCCCAACCCTTCCACCATCTTCTCAGGGCCCTTCTGAAGAACTCCTCCCTTTGCTGTGGTTGCCGGCTTCAGGTTGGGGAATGCCTGGAGACGGAGAGGGGGAGGGGGCTTGGGGACGGAATCAGTGGGGCTTTGATGCCACAATCCCCACTCTGCAGTTGCCCTTTCTCACGGGAGGGGTGTGTGCTAAAATCAGCACTGTTGCTCCAGAAGATCTCCAGGCCCTCCCTGGAGGTTGGCAATCCTGTCTCAATAGAGGCACAGATCCCCACAATCCTCCCCCTTGGCCACTCTCTGTCTTTTCCAGACCCTCCTCCCTTCCGGGTCTCCAGCCCAGGCCCTGCCAGGGGCGCTACCGGAGTGGTCCAAAAGCAAACGGGCACCAGCAAAAGGGGAGTGAAGCAGACTCCCCTCCCCCACAAGCCAGGCTGGGCTTCCCTTGATTTTGCACCCATTGCCCCATGTTCAATTAAGGGTTGTCAGGTAAGTTGCTTTTAAAAGAAACTCTCTTTTGAGAAATGGGTGGAATGGATTTTATAGTCACCGTTTGCATATTAAATAGAGTGATCCGTTTGCCATCTTTTGTCCAGAGCTTTTGGCAGAATTTTAAAGCTGCCAGCTATAAAGATGTTTGGTTTCGTGCACCAAAGCTGACCCCTCTTTTCCCCAATCGAGGTCTCCTGCATGCGGCATCTTTTGGGTCACACCTGCTGTGCAGACGAGGGATGGGTCCCAGCAAAGCTTTCTGTCTGGCTTGACAGAAAGGGTAGAAGCAGATAGAAAGCCAAATATGCAATCATTCTACTGCAAGGGTGGCATTTGTTAGGAGGGCTAGTTCTGACATAAATGAGACCTTGTTGGGCTGAGCCATGTCTGGCCGGGCCGTGTGTGTACCTATTTAAGATTGGGTGGCAGAGACATAAACTTTTTGAAGGACACAGACAAACACAATAAAAGTTTTTTTTTTTTTTAAACCCTAAAAACATGCTTAAAACATTAGCACGCGTTGGTCTTAAAGGAGCTTTCTTTGTATCTCGCCATGGGATCGAGGGAACTGGGCAAAGGAAGCTCTGGCTCTTTCCTTCCTTCCGCAGGGGACCAGGAGGGGGAGGAGCCTCAGCCAACAGAAGGAAGAGAGGCTTGGCTCAGTAGCTCTGCTGTGCAATTGAGAGAGCCTGGCAAAAGAATCTTACCCTCCCCTCTTCCTGCCCAAGGGAGGGTCCTCAGCCAATGGAGAACATAAAGACTTTGCTCTGTAGCTCCTATGTGACTGAGCAAGACTGGCAAAGCAAGCTGTGATGCAGAAGGAAGCAAGAGAGAGGGAGACGGAAGCAGATGACAGCCAGTTGCTCGGGGGCCTGAAAGGAGCCCTCCGGGGGCCTGATTCAGCCCCCGGGCCACATGTTTGACACCCCTGCTCTAAAGCATCTTTAGCGTGCTTTTTAGAAGTATGTGAAGTTTACACCTATCAGTCACAGTTGAATGAACGGGATAATAAGACACAGCTGTAATCAGACTCTTAATTCTGCACAGGGGAAGAAAGAGACCTACAAATATACTCCAGCTCTCAGGCATCCTACAGCACTGCAGAAATATCTGGAACGTGTTTCCCCACCCTTAATTAGTGGTGGGGGAGTGCGAGTAGGTAGCCACACCTAGGGCACCAAATCGCCTGGCACTGCCCCTGGCTGCACATGTAGAAGGAAAGGGGAGAGAGCAGAATCAGCCAGTGGCATGCCAGAGACAGAGTGTGAGCCAATCCTGTGTAGCCCACATCCAACCAATGGAAATCCTCAGATTTGCCACCACAGTAGGGCTTTTATGATCTAAAGGTTGCACAGGATGGAGAGAGTTGACAAGGAGAACTTTCTCCCCTCTCTCAAATTACTGGATCTCGGAAGCATCCAAGGAAGCTGGCAGCAGTAGATTCGAGATGGGCAAGAGGAAACAATTCTCCACACAGTGATCTGCTGCCAAAAGATGTAATGATGGCCACAGGCATAGAGGATTATATAGATTTTTTTCGGGGGGGGGGGGGTCTAATAACACCTTTTTGCACAGTCTACTGCTAAGACAAGTCTCCCCCATCCTATAACTATGCATTGGATTTTTCCTACCTATATGCAGAACTTTACATTTATCCCTGTTAAAATTCATTTTATCGATTTTAGCCCAGTTTTCCAGCCTGTCAGGGTCATCCTGTATCCTGTTTCTGTCTTCTTCTGTGTTTGCAACCCCTCCCAATTTCATATCATCTGCAAATTTAATAAGCATTCTCCGAGCATTCAAATGGCTTCTGCCCTGTGTGGGTTCTTTGATGATACTGAAGACTGCTACACCTACTAAATCTCTTTCCACCCTCTGAGCATCCAAAACGCTTTCTCCCTGTGTGGGTTCTCTGATGCGTTTGAAGGCTGCCACTCTGACTAAATCTTTTTCCACACTCTGAGCATTCAAAAGGCTTCTCCCCTGTGTGGGTCCTCTGATGCCTTTGAAGATCGCCACTCTGACTGAATCTCTTTCCACACTCTGAACAATGAAAAGGCTTCTCCCCTGTGTGCGTCCTCTGATGCCTTTGAAGATGGCCATTCTCACTGAATCTCTTTCCACACACTGAGCATTCAAAAGGTTTCTCCCCTGTGTGGGTCCTCTGATGCCTTTGAAGATCGGCACTGCGACTGAATCTCTTTCCACACTCTGAGCATTCAAAAGGCATCTCCCCTGTGTGGCTTCTCTGATGCCTTTGAAGATCGCCACTCTGACTGAATCTCTTTCCACACTCTGAGCATTTAAAAGGCTTCTCCCCTGTGTGGGTCCTCTGATGCCTTTGAAGATGGCCATTCTTACTGAATCTCTTTCCACACACTGAACATTCAAAAGGTTTCTCCCCTGTGTGGGTTGTCTGATGCTGTTGAAGAGTGCCACTCTGACTGAATCTCTTTCCACACTCTGAGCATTCAAAAGGCTTCTCCCCTGTGTGGCTTCTCTGATGCCTTTGAAGATTACCACTCCCCCTGAATCTCTTTCCACACACTGAGCATTCAAAAGGCTTCTCCCCTGTGTGGGTTCTCTGATGCCTTTGAAGATTACCACTCTGACTGAATCTCTTTCCACACTCTGAGCATTCAAAAGGCTTCTCCCCTGTGTGGGTTCTCTGATGCTTTCGAAGAGTGCCACTCTGACTAAATCTCTTTCCACACTCTGAGCATTCAAAATTCTTCTCCCTTCTGTGGATCCTCTGATGCTGTTGAAGATGACCACTGAGACTGAATATATGTGTGGTGTATGAATATTCAGAAGGTTTCTCCTCTCTCTTTATTCTTTGGTGCAGAAGGGGCTGTGATCTATTTCTGAAATAGTTTTTGCACTGAATGGATTGACTTGCTTTCATTTTTCTGCGCTTTGGAAAATGTATGTTACACTGTCTTCCATCACCTTTCTCAACCATACAGTCGCCTTTCTTTCTCTTCTTTCTGCTTTGATTCCTGACATTTTCTTTCAAGTCTTCATTTTTAACTTTATCCGGCATTTCCTGATGAAGTTTCTCACCCTCCTCATTCCTCTGATCATCCTCTGCTGGAATAAAGAGAGAGAAACTGTTAGCACTTGGGAAGGCTGGTAAGATCCAAAGGCATCTATGGGACTGCAGGAGGAAAGGACTGATGGCCCTTTGGCTTCATCCAGCTGGACTGATCTTAGCCACCCCTCCACCTTTCCCCAAGAATATCTGGTATTTAAGGATACCTCCCCCACCCGTGAAGAACTTCAGCTGAACTCTTGCCCAGAAGGAGCTTCTGAGCCTCCAGATTAAGGCCTCCCTCCCTCCTTACCTACTGGCCTGTATGATTGTACCAAACCAAATGTTGCACAGAAGGGAATCAGGAATCTTGTATGGTTATTTGTGGTCTGTTGCCTTGACATAATAGTAAAGGTTACTCATTCTGAACCTGCTCATTTTGGGAAGGAAATATGCTCTTGGAGTCCTCTAAAACAGCGTTTCCCATTTGCAGGGCTGCTATCTGGTACTGGGCCACAGAAGATTCAATATCGGATCACAAGAAAAGCCAAAGCTAGCCCCGCCCCCAGCAAAGCTAGCCTAGCCCCCGCCTTCCTTCCCCCATCTCTGTGTTGTGCAGAGAAAAGCTAGCCTTGAAGACTGACACAGGCTGCAAAGCCTGAGCTCTGTTTTGCTTCCTTCCATCCCCCGTCTGTGTTGTGCACAGAGGAGCTGGGCTGCCTCTCCTTCCTTCTCCCGCCTCCCTGTGTTTGGGAGAAAAGCTGGAGTCCACTGGCACTTGAAGTGTTCTTCAAGGTATGAGCTTTCATGTGCCTTGCAGTATGTTCTTTTGGGGAGATTTCCTCATGAGACCTGGGCGGCACAGAAGAAGAGGCAGGTTTGGGGGAGTGCCCTGGAAGTGACATCACAGGAAGAGATCGAGTTTTGGTTCAGTGTGCCCCGGAAGTGACATCACTTGGCCCTTGACCTGGAAGTGACACCACAGGAAATGACATCATTCCTGTCTCCCAGCTCCACCCCTAAAGTCTACTGGCTCCATCCCTGAACTTTAGTGGGCCATTAGGGAGAAGTGTAAAAATAACTGGGCCACCGGAAAAGAAGTTTGGGAAACCCTGCTCTAGAAGAACTCTGGAACCTTTCTTCAAATGCAAGGCTGTTCTCTTTCTCCACCATAGACTCTCTTATACTTCTGGCTTCTTTTGCAGACAGAGCGAGGGAGACAGAGAGAAAGTAATCAGTCTTATGAGGAAAGAAAGAAATAAAAGACTAAAGATTCTTCTGGAAAGTCAGCACCACAGTCCAGATAAAAGGTCAAAAACTGAACCAGTATATGTGGAATGGATCTGTGAAGCAAAGAATCTTAGTTCCCCCCAAGGCTTACAGTGATTATTAAGAGGTCTGGTGCAACTCGTGGGCAGAGCCGGATTAAACCCTGTGGAGGCCCATAGGCATTCAAAATCTTGGGGCCCCCCTCACAAATTATCTCCAAATGCTTTACCAACAATTTTAATAAACCAACTTTATCACACAAAACAAACATTAACAATTATTAATGTTATTAAACAACTTAGCATATTTTTTTCTGGGTTATGTCGCCTTGAGCTCAACAGGGGTCCATGGATCGTCTCTCCAGCGGCCCCTCTGAATCAGGCGGTTGACCCTGAAGGGGTTTTCTTTCGGCATGGGACTTTTGCAAGAAGCCAGGGGCTCAGCGGTGGCTGTTCCTGTCTTTCTTGTATGCCCTGAAGCTCCACCGCCATGATAGCTAACACAGAAGAAAGAGGTGAATGCCTGACGGCTTGCTTTCTTTCCTCTCAATAAGTTCCTGATGTATCACTTTCCTATCTCAAGCATGGCGATTCTACTTGGCAAGTAAGTGTGCTTTCAATACCACCGGCTAATGGGTCGTTTTACATAACAACAAACGGGTCAGTTCAAAGGAAGGGGAAAGAAGTGGATTCCACCCCCACTTTCCCCGTGAATGAGACTTCGAAAAGTTAAAAGAACAACTTTGAGCGTTGGCAACAATCTGAATTAGAATGAATACAGATACCTAAATGGACCCGGATTATAATTGGATATGTGTTAAAGAGACTATTATCTGGCTGCAATATGGTCTGAACAAAAATGAGATATATTCTAGAGAAATCTGTCTTTGTCGTCTGATTGCAACTGAAATGGTAGCATCCAAAATCACAGCAGGAGAAGATTTGGAGAGGCAGACTGAGCTACTTTTCAACTTGGATTAATAGACTGAGTTTGTTGACAGAGGAAAAATGGCATTGTAAAAGCGAAATGTTTTCTAAAAAAGACATATTACGTAGCATAATTTCTCTGAAGAAGGATCTTGGTTCATTAGCAGAGTTGATTAAAAACAATGGGAGCTTTTATGCTGAAAGCCAGCGAAATCTCAAATCTACATGAGCAGAGTGTTAAAGAGATCCTGGTGACGTCTGTGGAATTAGAAAGGGAGAGTGATCCGCTGGGAAACGAACAAAAGAAAACCAAAATGGAACCTTATGCCGCAGTTAAAAAGAAAGACCGGAAATCAAGACTGATTGAAGTTTTTTCGAGAGGAACAAATGGCGCGGAATCCTTCCTACTTTTACCGATAGGGATGACTGCATTAAGGAGAGAGAAGGTGCACCTCAGCCAAAAAATCAAGATGTGGAAATTTTTCAGGAAGAAGGGTCTTTGAATCGTCTCTCTCTCTGTGGGTAGTCGGATATGGAACTCTCAGTAAGAACTGATATCCAATCGTAAAAGGCTAAGTGAGATTTTTGGGTTATATTAAGCAGTTTCATCTAGAGGAATATGGATAAAAGAGCTAAAGGATTGAAAAGTTTTGAAAAGAACTTTATGTAAATAAATAATTAACTTGGATTAACTTTTAAGAAGGTAGACAACGTAATCATCCTGCAATTTGGCAGATTTGCTCTTAACAGATAAAAATATTTGTTTTTTTAGGCTCATTTCAATGACGATATTGTTAAACTAATAAGCTAGTCTGTATTTTTAATATGGTTGAGTTAAGCAGCAAAAAATCAAGACGTGGAAATCTTTCAGGAAGAAGGGTCTTTGAACGGTTGTTCCCTCTGTGGGTAATTAGATATGGAATTTTTAATAAGAACTGATATGTGATTTTAAAAGATCAAGTGAGATTTTAAGGATTGAAAAGTATGGCAAAAATGTTATATAAATAAATAAATAATTTGGATCAATTGTTAAGAAGGCAGACAGATCAATTATTTAGTAATCTGGTAGATCTGCTCTTAGTATGTTTGTTTGGAGAAACTGTCTATAGTGAGACAAACTATTATGTCTTATCTTTAGCTTATTTTTTATTTTTCTCCTTATGTTCTATGACATTTTAAATTGGGGTTTTTCCCCTCTTTCTTTCCGTTTGAATTAAGTTAGTTAGAAGGATAAAGATATTTGTTTCATATGCTTATTTTAATGACCCTATTGTTAAACTAACAAGTTAGTCTGTGCTTTCGATATGGTTAAGCTTAGCCAGCCAGTTCTGTGATGAGACGGCTCTGACTCTTTTATACTTACATGTGCTGAAGAAGAATTGTTTAGACTTGCATTTTAAGTAATAGTTTAGTAAAAAATCTATAATGAAAGATAAAGAGGGTAAAATATATGGGGAGAACCTCATACTTGCAGGTAGAAAGAACTGGGTAGTTCACTTGGAGGTAGAATTGTCACTGACATATTTGCATTTCTCTTTTGTTTCTGTTTTTCCCACTTTGTATCTACCCCTTCCCCTCTTTAATGTATCTACGCTTGTGCCTTTTCTCGTTGTAGTTAAAATCAATAAAAATTATAAAACTGCGTAAACAACGTAACGTAACAATTATCATTATTAAATATCATTTTAACATCTAACTTAAATGTTATTCAACTAAATAGCAAGAAATGAGAGTGAAAGGGAAAGGTTGAATCATTGCTTAGTTCTTGTGGCTCTTTCTTACATGCCCAAGGAAATGC
Source organism: Heteronotia binoei (assembly GCF_032191835.1). NCBI lineage: Eukaryota > Metazoa > Chordata > Lepidosauria > Squamata > Gekkonidae > Heteronotia > Heteronotia binoei. The sequence continues at coordinate 6,721,821 of NC_083227.1, read as the reverse complement.
GACTGCCACTTTGGGGTCAGGAAGCAACTTTAGCCAAGGTTTGTGGAGGGATTTTTTTGCCACCCTCTGGGCATGCAACAAGGGTAGTCCTGAACCCCCGGCATTTTGCAGGGAGTTGGACTAGATGACCCAAGAGGTCAGTCCAATTCTATGATTCTGTGAACAGGTGAAGTTTCCTTACACTGAATCAGATGGGGAGGGACGGTGGCTCAGTGGTAGAGCATCTGCTTGGGAAGCAGAAGGTCCCAGGTTCAATCCCTGGCATCTCCAAAAAAGGGTCCAGGCAAATAGGTGTGGAAAACCTCAGCTTGAGACCCTGGATAGCCGCTGCCAGTCTGAGAAGACAATACTGACTTTGATGGACCAAAGGTCTGATTCAGTATAAGGCAGTTTCATAGATTCATAGATCCGTGGTCCCAGGGAGTCAGTATTATTTATTTGGTCCAGGTTCTCAGGCAGAATCTTTCATTTCACCTCCGACCTGATCCTTTTCATGGGAGATGCTGGGGGCTGAACCTGGGACCTTCTGCATGCAAAGGAGATGCTCTGCCAGGGAGCTCCAGCCCCTCCCCAAGTGGTGGGAAAGGCCTCAAAATGATGCATTCAATATTTGGATTCATTCCTCCTCCCAGTGGCAGTAAGTTGCACCTTTGGCACTCTTGAAAGATCCTTACCCAGAGAGGCCACGTTCCCATAGTTCTCCAGCGTGACTTCCCTGTACAGAGCTCTTTGTCCCGGATCCAGCAGGGCCCACTCTGCCTCCGTGAAAGAGACGGACACCTCCTCCAAGGAAAAGGGACCCGGAAAGAAAAAGAAGATTCCCTCCTCTTCAGAGATCTCACTCAGGAAGGGAGGAGTCTGGCAAGGTACAAAAAATAAGGCTTGGGATGGGTAATTGCAGTAGCATTCAAAGGATCTCTCTAACGGACCCCTTGTAGAAACTGAAGGAGCCAAAGCTCCCCTGAGAAAGGAGGAGGGACCCAGGCTGTGCCTCCCCTGCTCATCTCTCCTACCTGGATAGGAGGTGCAGCGACTATTCCCACACCTTGGAAAAGACAACGGCTCAACAGCATCTCTTCACTGCCAGTTCCTGAGACAAGGAGGGAGGGAGGGTGTTTGCTTGTTTGTTTCCTGGTTCACACACACACTATTCTCAGGGTTGTGTAACCTTCTGCTATGTACACTCAACTCATTTCTAAAATACGTTTTACTACATTCTGAGAAAGGCAGAAGAGAAACACCAGGGACCTCTGAGCCTTAGGAATTATAAATACTGCCAATGTATTTCAGACTTCCGTCAGAGTTCTGTTTGCTGTACAAGGAGGAAAATGAGGAGTGGAAATGCAATAGCATGAGATAGCACCATCCTGTTGGATCAGACATGACTAGAACAATTCTGGGGACTGGAGGGTCATAGGAATGAGCATTCAGAGAGTCTCTGGGGTGTGCTGAATGGGATATGTTTTAGTTATTGTTACTGTAACCTTTTGATGTTGTAAGCCGCCCTGAGCGCGCCTTGCAGGATAGGGAGGGGTATAAATCGCAAATTAAATTTAAATTAAACTAGGTTTTCAGCCTGACACAACAACATGACATCACACCTGTCCCAAGTCCCACCCCAAGATCCTCCCCAAAGCACCTGCAAATGCTCGGCCAGAGACTGCCATCCCTACTCCAAACCTTGCTGCCCACGGCAGCCCCCCAGTTGACCCTTCAAGCACAAACACTGAAACCACATTTTCCCATTCTTATTGGCCCCCAGGGACTGGTTTTCAGAGCTCTGCTCCCCCAGAAGGTGGAGGGTCCCTTTCGAGGTTTGCCTGCCTTCCCCTCCCCAGGGAATCTGAGATCTTTTAGGGAAGGAAGGTGAGAGATGACTTTTTAAAGTTACGGGATAAATGGTCCTCCAGGAGTTTGTCTGATCTTTTAGAGACATCACAGTGTGTGGATATTGAGTGCCACCAATTAACTCTGTGTTGCTATAGAAATATGCATTTACCCCCCTGACCTGACCTCTCTACCCATCACATTCACAGGCTCCCCAGGCATAAGGAGTCCTTACCACAGGAGAGGGCATCTTGGGCACGCTCCACCACCTGCCCCCTCTGCCCCGGCTCCAAGGAAGCTCCTTCTGCCTCAGGGATTGCAGCTTCCATCTTCAAAGATGGTCCCCACATCTGAAACAGCAGCAAGGGGGAGGGGTAAGAGCTGGAATGGAAAAGAGACCAAGGAATGGATCCTGCCCCACTCCCAGACTCTGCACTCTTCTTTCAGCAGATCTGATGAGTTATCTGCAGGGGTCAGAAATTCTCTAGCAGAAGAGGCTCTGGGCAATTATCTGGCAAGGAAACTTTAAGATAAGGTCAGATATTGTTGCTTTATTAGACACACCTGGATGGAATCCCTCACCTGTTCTGACTGCCTCTTCTCCTCTGCCTGACTCAGGAGGAAACCTTCGGCCAGGGCCACCGCCTGGGAACTGGTCTCCGGCCCACATCCTCTCACCCAGCCCTGCATTTCCTGGGGCAGGAGAGTCAGGAACTGCTCCAGGATCACCAGGTCCAGGATCTGATTCTTGGTGTGCCTCTCTGGCTTCAGCCACTGGTTGCAGAGTCCATGGAGCTGGCTGCAAACCTCTCGGGGCCCATCGGCCTCATGGTAGCGGAACTGCCGGAAGTGTTGGTATAGCACATCTGAGGTCATGGTGTCCTTAGCCAAGATCTCTGGCACAGATGATTCCCAGAATTCAGCACCACTTCCAAGTTGGATGGGATGGAGGCTCTTTCTTGTCTTGTGAGTTCCAGGTCCTTCTGGGTCCTGCTCTTCCATCTCCTTCCATTTCTCTTGGCCCGCCTCTGTCTTTTAAAAGTTGCCTTTATTCACTCGGCTCTGAAGAGCGGCTTCTCCCTAACGGGACAGAGAGAGACAGACAGGAGTGTGTCAGAAGGAGGAAACGTATAAACACACACAGAAACATTCAGACGCATGTATGCATATATACTGTAAATACAACCTCCACTCCCCAAAAGAAGCAAGGAATATACCACAAGTCCATCAAGGTAATTATCAGTTTTCTCCCGGCTCCATATTCCAGCCCCCCCTGAAAGAAGGACCATTTTCCAGAGTCCAGACTACTTGGAATGAAGTCTACGCCAAGACCTTGGGCACCTTTGCATGGCTACTAATTATCTCAGTGGTGCCCTGCTGGAGATGGAAGTTGGGGGAAGAGTCAGCCAAAATACCTGCCATGTGACCAGCCAATCAGCATGAATGATTCAGCACATGTGATCCCATCTGGGATTCCTTTCTGGGCCTCCTGACACCACCCCCCCCAGGCAGGTTTCTTATTCTTAATGTCGGCATCTCCCTTAACAAGATCTGAACCCTCCCCTCCTGGGCCTGTGCCTTGGTGCTTCTCCCTGTTGTGCTGCCTGGGGGTTTGTACCTCTCTCGCCTGGCAAAAGATGTCCTTCCGCCCACCCTAACCCCAGTGCAGGAGGGAGGATCTGGCATTGTGTTATGGCTGCCTCTGCCAAGTGAGCTGTGGAGGGATGGGACAGGGGTGATGTGTTTGGAGCAGGCGTGTTCCCTCCCCGTGTGCCCACTCTGCAAAACACGGGTGCAGGCGGGAACTCAAACCCACATCTGTGGATCTCCCTGTTGTGTTTTCATGTCATGATCCTCACAGAGATGGATTTTTGTGTGCCATTTGTTCCTTGTACATTGGGGGTGTGGCCACATTGGTATGCTCCACCCCTCTCTGCCTGTCAGCGAGCAGCCTAATGCTGTGGTTGGTGGGTGTTGGTGGTGTTTCTAGGAGCACCAGTGCTGTTGCTAGGCTCTCTGTCGCTTGGCAACAGAGGTATCTAAAATGTTCCTCTCTTCTGCTAGGGACAGCCCCAGCTCTACACTGGGCCACACCAGGAGCTTAGGAGGGGGCTGCAGCCAATTCCAGTGCAGGCTGGACTTCCTTTTCCCCAACCCACACCCCTGTCTTAGCTCACCCCACTCCCCAAAAGGCCTGCTTCCCTTGTTGGTTTGCAGAATGAAAATGACCAGCAAGAGAATGTCAGTTTCATATATTTACGAATATAAGAGAAGCCATGTTGGATCAGGCCAGTGGCCATCCAGCCCAACACTCTGTGTCACACAGTGGCAAAAACCCCCGGGTGCCATCAGGAGGTCCACTAGTTGGGCCAGGACACTAGAAGCCCTCCCACTGTGCCCCATCCCCCCAAGCACCAAGATTACAGAGCCTCACTGCCCCAGACAGAACATAAGAGAAGCCATGTTGGATCAGGCCAGTGGCCCATCCAGTCCAACACTCTGTGTCACACAGTGGCCAAAACCCCCAGGTGCCATCAGGAGGTCCACCAGTGGGGCCAGGACACTAGAAGCCCTCCCACTGTGCCCCCCCAAGCACCAAGATTACAGAGCCTCACTGCCCCAGACATAAGAACATAAGAGAAGCCATGTTGGATCAGGCCAGTGGCCCATCCAGTCCAACACTCTGTGTCACACAGTGGCCAAAAACCCCAGGTGCCATCAGGAGGTCCACCAGTGGGGCCAGGACACTAGAAGCCCTTCCACTGTGCCCCCCAAGCACCAAGATTACAGAGCATCACTGCCCCAGACAGAACATAAGAGAAGCCATGTTGGATTTAACTTTTCTTACACTGAAAACCAGTGATTATCGCTGCTCCCCAACAAACTCTGCTTACACAGCTGATCAAAACTGGTGCCCAACAGAGTTAGGTGGCTGAAGCCAAAATAATCAACTACCCTGAATAAATAAGCAAACAAGTTTACTACAATTCCAAAGAAATCCCTGAGAAATGGATCCAGGCCGTCCTCACAAGGCTCCCCCTTTGCACTGAGATGGACATGTGAAACTGAGCGGTCTTTCTGCAAGCCCTTGATTCAAGAGACACAGGATCAGCACAAGCACTTTCCCCCTGCTCTTGTGAGTGGCTGAGAAGACGCTTGCCCTTTAAGAGACATTTAGGGCACTGCATACCGTGAACTGTGCAGCAGATCTACGCATGCAAGAGATCCGTAGTGATCTATTGGATATTGAACAAAAGAAGTAATATTTGGATCTGTTGCAAAATTTGCTAGTTGTGTAGTCACAGTAGTTGATTATGGTGGCTTTAGCTGTTTCCGTGGATCTCTCGGTTGGTGACCTCCAGGTGGGGCCTGAAGTTCTCCCAGAATTAGAACCCACCTCCAAGGGAGAGAGATCAGTTCCCCGGGAGAAAATGGCTGCACGGGAGGGAGGTGGCCAACCAAGGACAACCATTGCATGGCATGATGCCCGCATTCCTCCCTCCCAAGAACTAAAAGCTTATCCTCCCCCCCACCCCCCTTATCTCCTCCCCGACTTACTTCCAAGAAAACTTTCCCAGAATCCAGATGTTTTGCAAGGCTTTTCCCTCCTGCTGCTCCATGCAGCACCCCCCAGTCCTCCTTCAGGCAGCAAAAGGAAACCCCTCCCCCAGGAAGAGCCCCCTTCCTCTCCTGCCTCCCCCCTTCCTTGCACCGCCTCTCTAGCAAGCAGCTCGGCGGTCTTAACCCTTCCAGTGCTGCAGGGGAAGGAGAAAGGAGTCCTGGAGGAACTTCAGCCTGGTCCCACCCCCCTCCTAGAATAAGGACCGTAAAACTCAATGGGAGGATGAAAGGGGAGGGAGGGGCTAGTGATGATGAGATCAGGCTCTTTTTAAAACAGGCCGTGTAGTGTTTCTTTTGCACCCACCCCTCCCCACCCCAAGAGAAAACCTCTTTGGATCTCCTGGCCCTTTCTTGCATGTCCAGGGAAACGCTGAATTCGATTGATGCACAGCTGGTGGGGGATAGCCAGGGGGCTACAGGTGACGGTCCCCCCCCCCCCATTATCCCTGCCAAGGGACCCCAGGTCGGAGGAAGGGGGGTTCTCCTCCCGCAGGGTCTCTGCCAGGCTGGGCAACCTCCCGGTGGGGCCTGGAGATCTCTCCAGATTATAATCTTCCCCCTACAGCAGGGGTGGCCAATGGTAGCTCTCCAGATTTTTTTTTGCCTACAACTCCCATCAGCCCCAGCCAGCATGGCCAATAGCTGGGGCTGATGGGAATTGTAGGCAAAAAACATTTGGAGAGCTACCGTGTCTCTAGGGCAGAATACCTCTTGGAGGACCCTGCCCTCCTCTGAAATTCCCCAACTCAGAGTCAGCCATTTCCACTCCACCCATCTTTCAGGAGCTGCACTCACGGCCCTTCCTCCTCCTCTCCACTACGCACCCGCCCACCCTGCAAGGTAGACCAGTCCAAGAGGGAAGCCTTGGCCTAAGGAGAGTCAAGTTCAAACTCAGCCCTTCCACCAGGCAGTTTGCAAACCTGAAGTATTTTCTCCCCCAACCCTTCCACCATCTTCTCAGGGCCCTTCTGAAGAACTCCTCCCTTTGCTGTGGTTGCCAGCTTCAGGTTGGGGAATGCCTGGAGACGGAGAGGGGGAGGGGGCTTTGATGCCACCGAGTCCCTCGTCTGCAGTCACCCTTCCCCACGAAGGGGGGCCGGAGGCTAAGATCAGCACTTTTGCTCCAGAAGATCTCCAGGCCCTCCCTGGAGGTTGGCAATCCTGTCCCAATGGAGGCACAGATCCCATTGCAACCCCCCCCCCCCATAGTCCTCCCCCCTGGGCACCTCTCTGTCTTTTCCAGACCTTCTTCCCTCCCAGGTTTCCAGCCCAGGCTCCGCCAGGGGCGGAACCGGAGTGGCCCAAAAGCAAACTGGCACCAGCAAAAGGGGAGTGAAACAGGCCCTCCCTCCCCCACAAGGCAGGCTGGGCTTCCCTTGATTTTGCACCCATTGCCCCATGTTTAATTAAGGGTCGTCAGGTAAGTTGCTTTTAAAAGAAACTCTCTTTGAGAAACGGCTGCAATGGATTTTATAGTCACGTTTTCATATTAAATAGAGCAATCCGTTTGCCATCTTCTGTTCAGAGCTTTTGACAGAATTTTAAAGCTGCCAACTATAAAGATGTTTGGCTTCGTACACCAAAGCTGACCCGTCTTTTCCCCAATCGAGGTCTCCTGCATGCGGCGTCTTTTGTGTCACACCTGCTGTGCAGACGAGGGGTGGGTCCCAGCAAAGCTTTCTGTCTGGCTTGACAGAAAGGGTAGAAGCAGATAGAAAGCCAAATATGCAATCATTCTACGGCAAGGGTGTCAAAACTCATTCGTTATGAGGGCAGGATCTGACATAAATGAGACCTTGTTGGGCTGAGCCATGTCTGGCCGGGCCGTGTGTGTACCTATTTAAGATTGGGTGGCAGAGACATAAACTTTTTGAAGGACACATCAAACACAATAAAAGGGTTTTTTTTTAAAAAAACCCCTAAAAATAAAACATGCTTAAAACATTAGCACGCATTGGTCTTAAAGGGGCTTTCTTTGTATCTCGCCCGTGGGATCAAGGGAACTGGGCAAAGGAAGCTCTGGCTCTTTCCTTCCTTCCGCAGGGGACCAGGAGGGGGAGGAGCCTCAGCCAACAGAAGGAAGAGAGGCTTGGCTCAGTAGCTCTGCTGTGCAATTGAGAGAGCCTGGCAAAGGAATCTTACCCTCCCCTCTTCCTGCCCAAGGGAGGCTCCTCAGCCAATGGAGAACATAAAGACTTTGCTCTGTAGCTCCTATGTGACTGAGCAAGACTGGCAAAGCAAGCTGTGATGCAGAAGGAAGCAAGAGAGAGGGAGACGGAAGCAGATGACAGCCAGTTGCTCGGGGGCCTGAAAGGAGCCCTCCGGGGGCCTGATTCAGCCCCCGGGCCACATGTTTGACACGCCTGCTCTAAAGCATCCGTAGCATGCTTTTTAGAAGTATGTGAAGTTTAAACCTATCAAAGTCACAGTTGAATGAACGGGATAATAGGACACAGCTGTAATCAGACTCTTAATTCTGCACAGGGGAAGAAAGAGACCTACAAATATACTCCAGCTCTCAGGCATCCTACAGCACTGCAGAAATATCTGGAACGTGTTTTTTCCCCCTTAATTGGTGGTGGGGGAGTGCGAGTAGGTAGCCTCACCTAGGGCACCAAATTGCCTGGCACTGCCCCTGGCTGCACATGTAGAAGGAAAGGGGAGAGAGCAGAATCAGCCAGTGGCATGCCAGAGACAGAGTGTGAGCCAATCCTGTGTAGCCCATCCAACCAATGAAAAGCCTCAGATTTGCCACCACAGTAGGGGTTTTATGATCTAAAGGTTGCACAGGATGGAGAGAGTTGACAAGGAGAACTTTCTCCCTTCTCTCAAATTACTAGATCTCGGAAGCATCCAAGGAAGCTGGCAGCATTATTTTCGAGATGGGCAAGAGGAAATAATTCTCCACACAGTGATCTGCTGCCAAAAGATGTAGTGATGGCCACAGGCATAGAGGATTATATAGATTTTTTTTTTGGGGGGGGGGGTCTAATAACGCCTTTTCGCACAGACTACTGCTAAGACAAGTCTCCCCCATCCTATAACTATGCATTGGATTTTTCCTACCTATATGCAGAACTTTACATTTATCCCTGTTAAAATTCATATTATTGATTTTAGCCCAGTTTTCCAGCCTGCCAGGGTCATCCTGTATCCTGTGTCTGTCTTCTTCTGTGTTTGCAACCCCTCCCAATTTCATATCATCTGCAAATTTAATAAGCATTCTCCGAGCATTCAAATGGCTTCTGCCCTGTGTGGGTTCTCTGATGATACTGAAGACTGCTACACCTACTAAATCTCTTTCCACACTCATAGCATCCAAAACGCTTTCCCCCTGTGTGGGTTCTCTGATGCGTTTGAAGGCTGCCACTCTGACTAAATATTTTTCCACACTCTGAGCATTCAAAAGGCTTCTCCCCTGTGTGGGTTCTCTGATGCCTTTGAAGATTACCACTCCCTCTGAATCTCTTTCCACACTCTGAGCATTCAAAAGGTTTTACCCCTGTGTGGGTTCCCTGATGACAATGAAGATTGCTACTCCGGCTGAATCTCTTTCCACACTCTGAGCATTCAAAAGGTTTCTCTCCTGTGTGGGTTTTCTGATGCTGTTGAAGATTGCCACTCCGACTGAATCTCTTTCCACACTCTGAGCATTCAAAAGGTTTCTCTCCTGTGTGGGTTTTCTGATGCTGTTGAAGATTGCCACTCCGACTGAATCGCTTTCCACACTCTGAGCATTCAAAAGGCTTCTCCCCTGTGTGGGTTCTGTGATGCTTTTGAAGAGTGCCACTCTGACTAAATCTCTTTCCACACACTGAGCATTCAAAAGGTTTCTCCCCTGTGTGGGTCCTCTGATGCTTTTGAAGATAGCCACTCCGATTGAATCTCTTTCCACACACTGAGCATTCAAAAGGTTTCTCCCCTGTGTGGGTCCTCTGATGCCTTTGAAGATCGCCACTGCGACTGAATCTCTTTCCACACACTGAGCATTCAAAAGGTTTCTCTCCTGTGTGGGTTTTCTGATGCTGTTGAAGATTGCCACTCTGACTGAATCTCTTTCCACACTCTGAGCATTCAAAAGGCTTCTCCCCTGTGTGGGTTCTCTGATGACGCTGAAGGGTTCCACTCTGACTAAATCTCTTTCCACACTCTGAGCATTCAAAATGCTTCTCCCTTCTGTGGATTCTCTGATGCTGTTGAAGACGACAACTGAGACTGAATATATGTGTGGTGTATGAATATTCAGAAGGTTTCTCCTCTCTCTTTATTCTTTGGTGCAGAAGGGGCTGTGGTCTATTTCTGAAATACTTTCTGCACTGAATGGATTGACTCGCTTTCATTTTTCTGTGCTTTGGAAAATGTATGTTACACTGTCTGTCATCACATTTCTCAACCATACAGTCGCCTTTCTTTCTCTTCTTTCTGCTTTGATTCCTGACATTTTCTTTCAAGTCTTCATTTTTAACGTTATCCGGCATTTCCTGATGAAGTTTCTCACCCTCCACATTCCTCTGATCATCCTCTGCTGGAATAAAGAGAGAGAAACTGTTAGCACTTGGGAAGGCTGAGAAGATCCAAAGGCATCTATGGGATTGCAGGAGGAAAGGACTGATGGCCCTTTGGCTTCATCCAGCTGGACTGATCTTAGCCACCCCTCCACCTTTCCCCAAGAATATCTGGTATTTAAGGATACCTCCCCCACCCATGAAGAACTTCAGCTGAACTCTTGCTCAGAAGAAGCTTCTGAGCCTCCAGATTAAGGCCTCCCTCCCTCCTTACCTACTGGCCTGTATGATTGTACCAAACCAAATGTTGCACAGAAGGGAATCAGGAATCTTGTATGGTTATTTGTGGTCTGATGCCTTGACATAATAGTAAAGGTTACTCACTCTGAACCTGCTCATTTTGGGAAGGAAATATGCTCTTGGGGTCCTCTAAAACAGTGTTTCCCATTTGCAGGGTTGCAATCCAGTACTGGGCCACAGAAGATTCAATACCGGATCACAAGAAAAGCCAAAGCTAGCCCCGCCCCCAGCAAAGCTAGCCTAGCCCCCGCCTTCCTTTCCCCATCTCTGTGTTGTGCAGAGAAAAGCTAGCCTTGAAGACTGACACAGGCTGCAAAGCCTGAGCTCTGTTTTGCTTCCTTCCATCTCCCGTCTGTGTTGTGCACAGAGGAGCTGGGCTGCCTCCCCTTCCTTCTCCCGCCTCCCTGTGTTTGGGAGAAAAGCTGGAGTCCACTGGCACTTGAAGTGTTCTTCAAGGTATGAGCTTTCATGTGCCTCGCAGTATGTTCTTTTGGGGAGATTTCCTCACGAGACCTGGGCGGCACAGAAGGGGAGGATTTTTTTTTCAGCTGGGAGGGGCAGGGAGTGGGCATGCCAGTAGCTATCTTTTTTACCAAAAGACCCCTGGGCAGTATTGTTGCTGGCTGGGGTCATCTGATGGTAAAGCTTTTTTTTTTCTTTGTCCCTCCTTCCCCCCTTCCCCCCTTCCTTCCTTCCTTCCTTCCTTCCTTCCTTCCTTCCTTCCTTCCTTCCTTCCTTCCTTCCTTCCTTCCTTCCTTCCTTCCTTCCTTCCTTCCTTCCTTCCTTCCCTGCAAGTGATGCTCTGACTGTATTCTTGGTGCTGGTGTGGGGGAGAGCAGCAGTGGGAAGGCTTCTAGTGCCCTTGTCCCACTGGTGGACATTCTGGTGCTTTTGGGGCATTGAGAGAATTTTGGACTGGATGGTCCACTGACCTGACCCAACATGGCTTTTCTTATGTTCTTTCTTTCCATGTCCTTCCTTTCCTTTCCTTTCCTTTCCTTTCCTTTCCTTTCCTTTCCTTTCATTCCATTTCATTCTTTCCCTTTCTCTTTCTTTCTTTCCTTCCATTTTTACTGGATGAAACTTTTCTGTTCATCGTACTGTTGTTGCAGACACTGGAGTGCTGCCAATGGAACGCTGGCACCCCCAATAGTAGCCAGCTGGCCTTTCTATGAGATTTCTGTGTGAGTGAGTGAGTATGAGAGGTGTGGGGCAGAAAGAGATTATTGGAGATTACTGCTGCATATCTCAACAGCACTGGAAGTGATGGCACCATTTTACTGGTCCTGCTTTTATCAGCTGTCTGACACCAAAATTAAACTCCTCCTGTAGATATTAAAAAGGATGAAAGTAATTCACTGGCTAAATATCTGCACAACAGGTTGCTTTTAAAGGCATGGGAAACACAGCCAGTAAAAAGCTGCAAGCCCCTCATAAATATCCTTTTTGGGATAACTGCAGAAAAGCTTGGATGAACTTCATATAATTTGAAAATTATTCATTAATTGCAGTACAATTCTCTGCTACCTTTCACAGCAATGTCCCGGTGTTTCAGCCAAGGAAATGTATGAAAAATAGTTGTCAAAAGATTTTCTTGAAACCAAGCAAGCTTGGTTATAGCTTGAGGCTGGGTTCCAGCAGTGGCAGCTGAAAGAAGGGCCTACTAAATGTGTCAGCATATTTTGAGGTAGAGCAGCTGCCAGGGCCCAGTGTGGGTGGTACACAGTTCTGGCATTCCTGTTGGCAATAGAAACAGCGCTCCAAACTGCATACACTGGCCAGTGCTGTTGTGGAAGGGGTGTGTAGGTGGTGCAGGCAATTGAACATGGGCATTAGGAGTGCTTGCAAGCTGGGGAAGCACACACAAACAGATAGGTGCATGCAGGTATGGAGGTAGAAAGAGAGGACTCAGGGAATGTATGAAATAGTTGCAGACCGCCCATTTTCCACCCCCATTTTGGCTCAGCATGAGTTTCAGAGAGATTTTTCTAAAAACGAAGTTACTTCAGAAGAAGAGGCAGGTTTGGGGGAGTGCCCTGGAAGTGACATCACAGGAAGAGATCGAGTTTTGGTTCAGTGTACCCCGGAAGTGACATCACTTGGCCCTTGACCTGGAAGTGACACCACAGGAAATGACATAATTCCTGTCACCCAGCTCCACCCCTAAAGTCTACTGGCTCCATCCCTGAATTTTAGTGGGCCATTAGGGAGAAGTGTAAAAATAACTGGGCCACGAGGAAAAGAAGTTTGGAAAACCCTACTCTAGAAGAACTCTGGAACCTTTCTTCAAATGCAAAGCTGTTCTCTTTCTCCACCATAGACTCTCTTATACTTCTGGTTTCTTTTGCAGACAGAGCGAGGGAGACAGAGAGAAAGTAATCAGTCTTATGAGGAAAGAAAGAAATAAAAGACTAAAGATTCTTCTGGAAAGTCAGCACCACAGTCCAGATAAAAGGTCAAAAACTGAACCAGTATATGTGGAATGGATCTGTGAAGCAAAGAATTTTAGTTCCCCCCAAGGCTTACAGTGATTATTAAGAGGTCTGGTGCAACTCGTGGGCAGAGCCGGATTAAACCCTGTGGAGGCCCGTAGGCATTCAAAATCTTGGGGCCCCCCTCACAAATTATCTCCAAATGCTTTACGAACAATTTTAATAAACGAACTTTATCACACAAAACAAAATTAACAATTATTAATGTTATTAAACAACTTAGCATATTTTTTTCCGGGTTATGTCGCCTTGAGCTCAACAGGGGTCCACGGATCGTCTCTCCAGCGGCCCCTCTGAATCAGGCGGTTGGTGCCACATATGTGGCACCCGCCAAGAGACCCTGAAGGGGTTTTCTTTTGGCATGGGACTTTTGCAAGAAGCCAGAGGCTCAGCGGTGGCTGTTCCTGTCTTTCTTGTATGCCCCGAAGCTCCACCGCCATGATAGCTAACACAGAAGAAAGAGGTGAATGCCTGATGGCTTGCTTTCTTTTCTCTCAATAAGCTCCTGATGTATCACTTTCCTATCTCAAGCATGGCGATTCTACTTGGCAAGTAAGTGTGCTTTCAATACCACTGGCTAATGGGTCGTTTTAAATAACAACAAACGGGTCAGTTCAAAAGAAGGGGAAAAAGTGGATTCCACCCCTACTTTCCCGGTGAATGAGACTTCGAAAAGTTAAAAGAACAACTTTGAGCGTTGGCAACAATCTGAATTAGAATGAATACAGATACCTAAATCGACCCGGATTATAATTGGATATGTGTTAAAGAGACTATTATCTGGCTGCAATATGGTCTGAACAAAAATGAGATATATTCTAGAGAGATCTGTCTTTGTCGTCTGATTGCAACTGAAATGGCAACATCCAAAATCACAGCAGGAGAAGATTTGGAGAGGCAGACTGAGCTACTTTTCAACTTGGATTAATAGACTTGAGTTTGTTGAAAGAGGAAAAATGGCATTGTAAAAGTGAAATGTTTTCTAAAAAAGACATATTACATAGCATAATTTCTCTGAAGCAGGATCTTGATTCATTAACAGAGTTGATTAAAAAAAATGGGAGCTTTTATGCTGAAAGCTAGTGAAATCTCAAATCTACATGAGCAAAGTGTTAAAGAGATCCTGGTGACATCTGTGGAATTAGAAAGGGAGAGTGATTCGCTGGGATCGAACAAAAGAAAACCAAAATGGAACCTTATGCCGCAGTTAAAAAGAAAGACCGGAAATCAAGACTGATTGAAGTTTTTTCGAGAGGAACAAATGGCGTGGAATCCTTCCTACTTTTACCGATAGGGATGACTGCATTAAGGAGAGAGAAGGTGCACCTCAGCCAAAAAATCAAGATGTGGAAATTTTTCAGGAAGAAGGGTCTTTGAATTGCCTCTCTCTCTCTGGGTAGTCGAATATGGAACTCTCAGTAAGAACTGATATGCAATCTTAAAAGGCTAAGTGAGATTTTTGGGTTATATTAAGCTGTTTCATCTAGAGGAATATGGATAAAAGAGCTAAAGGATTGAAAACTTTTGAAAAGAACTTTATGTAAATAAATAATTAACTTGGATTAACTTTTAGGAAGGTAGACAACATAATCATCCTGCAATTTGGCAGATTTGCTCTTAACAGATGAAAATATTTGCTTTTTTAAGGCTCATTTCAAGGACGATATTGTTAAACTAATAAGCTAGTCTGTATTTTTAATATTGTTGAGTTAAGCAGCAAAAAATCAAGACGTGGAAATCTTTCAGGAAGGAGGTCTTTGAACGGTTGCTCCCTCTTTGGGTATTTAGATATGGAATTTTTAATAAGAACTGATATGTGATTTTAAAAGATCAAGTGAGATTTTAAGGATTTAAAAGTTTGGCAAAAATGTTATATAAATAGATAGTTAATTTGGATCAATTGTTAAGAAGGCAGACAGATCAATTATTTAGTAATCTGGTAGATCTGCTCTTAGTATGTTTGTTTGGAGAAACCGTCTATAGTGAGACAAACTATTATGTCTTATCTTTAGCTTATTTTTATTTTTCTCCCTATGTTCTATGACATTTTAAATCGGGTTTTTCCCCTCTTTCTTTCCGTTTGAATTAAGTTAGTTAGAAGGATAAAGATATTTGTTTCATATGCTTTTTTTAATGACCCTATTGTTAAACTAACAAGTTAGTCTGTGCTTTCGATATGGTTAAGCTTAGCCAGCCAGTTCTGTGATGAGACGGCTCTGACTCTTTTATACTTACATGTGCTGAAGAAGAATTGTTTAGACTTGCATTTTAAGTAATAGTTTAGTAAAAAATCTATAATGAAAGATAAAGATGGTAAAATATATGGGGAGAACCTCATACTTGCAGGTAGAAAGAACTGGGTATTTCACTTGGAGGTAGAATTGTCACTGACATATTTGCATTTCTCTTTTGTTTCTGTTCTTCCCACTTTGTAGCCACCCCTTCCCCTCTTTAATGTATCTACGCTTGTGCCTTTTCTCGTTGTAGTTAAAATCAATAAAAATTATAAAACTGCGTAAACAACGTAACTTAACCATTATCATTATTAAATATAATTTTAACCTCTAACTTAAATGTTATTCAACTAAATAGCAAGAAATGAGAGTGAAAAGGAAAGGTTGCATCATTGCTTAGTTCTTGTTGCTCTTTCTTACATACCCAAGGAAATGCGACTGCCACTTTGGAGTCAGGAAGCAACTTTAGCCAAGGTTTGTGGAGGGATATTTTGTCACCCTCTGGGCATGCAACAAAGGTAGTCTTGAATCCCCGGCATTTTGCAGGGGGTTGGACTAGATGACCCAAGAGGTCAGTCCAATTCTATGATTCTGTGAACATGTGAAGTTTCCTTACACTGAATCAGATCCCCGGTCCCTTGGAGTCAGTATCATCTGCTCAGTCCAGCATTGGCTCTCCAGGGTCTCAGGCAGAGTCTTTCATTTCACCTCCTACCTGATCCTTTTCATGGGAGATGCTGGGGATTGAACCTGGGACCTTCTGCATGCAAAGGAGATGCTCTGCCAGGGAGCTCCAGCCCCTCCCCAAGTGGTGGGAAAGGCCTCAAAATGATGCATTCAATATTTGGATTCATTCCTCCTCCTAGTGGCAGTAAGTTGCACCTTTGGTACTCTTGAAAGATCCTTACCCAGAGAGGCCACGTTCCCATAGTTCTCCAGCGTGACTTCCCTATACAGAGCTCTTTGTCCCGGATCCAGCAGGGCCCACTCTGCCTCCGTGAAAGAGACGGACACCTCCTCCAAGGAAAAGGGACACTGGAAGAAAAAGAAGATTCCCTCCTCTTCAGAGATCTCACACTGGAAGGGAGTCGTCTGGGAAGGTACAGAAAATAATGCTTGGGATGGGTAAATGCAACAAGATTCAAAGGATCTCTCTCACGGACCCCTTGGTGAAACTGAAGGAGCAAAAACTCCCCTGAGAAAGGAGGAGGGACCCAGGCTGTGCCCCCCCTGCTCATCTCACCTACCTGGATTGGAGGTGCAGCGACTGTTCCCACACCTTGGAAAAGACAACGGCTCAACAGCATCTCTTCACTGCCAGTTCCTGAGACAAGGAGGGAGGGAGGGTGTTGGCTTGTTTGTTTCCTGGTTCACACACACACTATCCTCAGGGTTGTGAAACGTTCTGCTATCTATACGCAACTCGTTTTTAAAATACTTTTTGCTACGTTCTGAGAGAGGCAGAAGAGAAA
Organism: Heteronotia binoei; assembly: GCF_032191835.1. Lineage (NCBI taxonomy): Eukaryota > Metazoa > Chordata > Lepidosauria > Squamata > Gekkonidae > Heteronotia > Heteronotia binoei. The sequence goes on along the minus strand of NC_083227.1, from coordinate 6,705,370 downwards.
CACCAGGGACCGATGAGCCTTAGGAATTATAAATACTACCAATGTATTTCAGACTTCCATCAGAGTTGTATTTGCTCTACAAGGAGGGAAATGAGGAGTGGAAATGCAATAGCATGAGATAGCACCATCCTGTTGGACCAGACATGACTAGAACAATTCTGGGGACTGGAGGGTCATAGGAATGAGCTTTCAGAGAGTCTCTGGGGTGTGCTGAATGGGATATGTTTTAGTTATTGTTACTGTAACTTTTTGATGTTGTAAGCCGCCCTGAGCCTGCCTTGCAGGATAGGGCGGGGTATAAATCGCAAATTAAATTTAAATTAAACTAGGTTTTCAGCCTGACACAACTTCAACATGACATCACACCTGTCCCAAGTCCCACCCCAAGATCCTCCCCAAAGCACCTGCAAATGCTGGGCCAGAGCCTGCCATCCCTACTCCAAACCTTGCTGCCTGCAGCAGCCGCCCAGATGATCCTTCAAGCACGAACACTGAAGCAACATTTTCCCATTCTTATTGGCCCCAGGGACTGGTTTTCAGAGCTCTGCTCCCCCAGAAGGTGGAGGGTCACTTTCGAGGTTTTTCCTGCCTTCCCCTCCCCAGGGAATCTGAGATCTTTTAGGGAAGGAAGGTGGAAGATGAATTTTTAGTTATGGGATAAATGGTCCTCCAGGAGTTTGTCTGATCTTTTAGAGACATCACAGTGTGTGGATATTGAGTGCCACCATTTAACTCTGTGTTGACTATAGAAATCTGCATTTCCCCTCCTGACCTGACCTCTCTACCCATCACATTCACAGGCTCCCCAGGCACAAGGAGTCCTTACCACAGGAGAGGGCATCTTGGGCACGCTCCACCGCCTGCACCCTCTGCCCCTGCTCCAATGAAGCTCCTTCTGCCTCAGGGATTGCGGCTTCCATTTCCAAAGGTGGTCCCTGCATCTGAAACAGCAGCCAGGGAGAGGGGTAAGAGATGGGATGGAAAAGAGACCAAGGAATGGATCCTGCTCCACTCCCAGGTTCTACACCCTCCTCTCAGCAGATCTGATGAGTTATCTGCAGGGGTCAGAAATTTTCTAGCAGAAGAGGCTCTACACAATTATCTGGCAAGGAATCTTTAAGATAAGGTGAGATATTGCTGCTTGAATTACACACACCTGGAGGGAATCCCCTCACCTGTCCTGCCTGCCTCTTCTCCTCTGCCTGGCTCAGGAGGAAACCTTCGGCCAGGGCCACCGCCTGGGAACTGGTCTCCGGCCCACATCCTCTGACCCAGCCCTGCATTTCCTGGGGCAGGAGAGTCAGGAACTGCTCCAGGATCACCAGGTCCAGGATCTGCTTCTTGGTGTGCCTCTCCAGCTTCAGCCACTGGTTGCAAAGTCCATGGAGCTGGCTGCAAACCTTTCGGGGCCCATCTGCCTCATGGTAGCGGAACTGCCAGAAGTGTTGGTATAGCACATCTGAGGTCATGGTGTCCTTAGCCAAGATCTCTGGCACAGATGATTCCCAGAATTCAGCACCACTTCCAAGTTGGATGGGATGGAGGCTCTTTCTTGTCTTGTGAGTTCCAGGTCCTTCTGGGTCCTGCACTTCCATCTCCTTCCATTTCTCTTGGCCCGCCTCTGTCTTTTAAAAGTTGCCTTTATTCACTCGGCTCTGAAGAGCGGCTTCTCCCTAACGGGACAGAGAGAGACAGACAGGAGTGTGTCAGAGGGAGGAAACGTATAAACACACACAGAAACATTCAGACTCATGTATGCATATATACTGTAAATACAACCTCCACTCCCCAAAAGAAGCAAGGAATACACCACAAGTCCATCAAGGTAATTATCAGTTTTCTCCCGGCCCCATATTCCAGCCCACCCTGAAAGAAGGACCATTTTCCAGAGTCCAGACTACTTGGAATGAAGTCTACGCCAAGACCTTGGACACCTTTGCATGGCTACTAATAATCTCAGTGGTGCCCTGCTGGAGATGGAAGTTGCGGGGAGAGTCAGCCAAAATACCTGCCATGTGACCAGCCAATCAGCATGAATGATTCAGCACATGTGATCCCATCTGGGATTCCTTTCTGGGCCTCCTGACCCCCCCACCCAAGGCAGGCTTTATATTCTTGTCGGCATCTCCCTTAACAAGATCTGAACCCTGCCCTCCTGGGCCTGGGCGCTTCTCCCTGTTGTGCTGCCTGGGGGTCTGTGCCTCTCTCGCCTGGCAAAAGATGTCCTTCCGCCCACCCTAACCCCAGTGCAGGAGGAAGAATGTGGCCTCATGTTACGGCTGCCTCTGCCGAGTGAGCTGTGGAGGGATGGGACAGGGGTGTTGTGTTTGGAGCAGGCGTGTTCCCTCCCTGTGTGCCCATTCAGCAAAACACGAATGCAGGCGGGGACTCAAACCCACATCTGTGGATCTCCCTGGTGTGTTTTCATGTCATGATCCTCACAGTGATGGATTTTTGTGTGCCATTTGTTCCTTGTACATTGGGGGTGTGGCCACATTGGTATGCTCCACCCCTCTTTGCCTGTCAGCGAGCAGCCTAATGCTGTGGTTGGTGGGTGTTGGTGGTGTTTCTAGGAGCACCAGTGCTGTTGCTAGGCTCTCTGTCGCTTGGCAACAGAGGTATCTAAAATGTTCCTCTCTTCTGCTAGGGACAGCCCCAGCTCTACACTGGGCCACACCAGGAGCTTAGGAGGGGGCTGCAGCCAATTCCAGTGCAGGCTGGACTTCCTTTCCCCCAACCCACACCCCTGTCTTAGCTCACCCCACTCCCCAAAAGGCCTGCTTCCCTTCTTGATTTGCGGAATGAAAATGACCAAGGCTTTTCCCTCCTTCTGCTCCACGCCGCTCCCCCCCCCCCAGTCCTCCTTCAGGCTGCAAAAGGAAACCCCTCCCCCAGGAAGAGCCCCCTTCCTCTCCTGCCTCCCCTCCTCCTTCCACTGCCTCTCTAGCAAGCAGCTCGGCGGGCTTAACCCTTCCAGTGCTGCAGGGGAAGGAGAAAGGAGTCCTGGAGGAACTTCAGCCTAATCCCACCCCCCTCCTAGAATAAGGACCGTAAAACTCAATGGGAGGATGAAAGGGGAGGGAGGGGCTAGTGATGATGAGATCAGGCTCTTTTTTAAACAGGCCGTGTAGTGTTTCTTTTGTCCCCCCCCTCCCCACCCCAAGAGAAAACCTCTTTGGATCTCCTGGCCCTTTCTTGCATGTCCAGGGAAATGCTGAATTCGATTGATGCACAGCTGGTGGGGGATAGCCAGGGGGCTACAGGTGACGGTCCCCCCCCCCATTATCCCTGCCAAGGGACCCCAGGGTGGAGGAAGGGGGGTTCTCCTCCCGCAGGGTCTCTGCCAGACTGGGCAACCTCCCGGTGGGGCCTGGAGATCTCTCCAGATTATAATCTTCCCCCTACAGCAGGGGTGGCCAATGGTAGCTCTCCAGATTTTTTTTGCCTACAACTCCCATCAGCCCCAGCCAGCATGGCCAATAGCTGGGGCTGATGGGAATTGTAGGCAAAAAAACATTTGGAGAGCTACCGTGTCTCTAGGGCAGAATACCTCTTGGAGGACCCTGCCCTCCTCTGAAATTCCCCAACTCAGAGTCAACCATTTCCACTCTGCCCATCTTTCAGGAGCTCCACTCACGGCCCTTCCTCCTCCTCTCCACTATGCACCCGCCCACCCTGCAAGGTAGACCAGTCCAAGAGGGAAGCCTTGGCCTAAGGAGAGTCAAGTTCAAACTCAGCCCTTCCACCAGGCAGTTGGCAAACCTGAAGTATTTTCTCCCCCAACCCTTCCACCATCTTCTCAGGGCCCTTCTGAAGAACTCCTCCCTTTGCTGTGGTTGCCAGCTTCAGGTTGGGGAATGCCTGGAGACGGAGAGGGGGCTTTGATGCCACCGAGTCCCTCGTCTGCAGTCACCCTTCCCCACGAAGGGGGGCGGGAGGCTAAGATCAGCACTTTTGCTCCAGAAGATCTCCAGGCCCTCCCTGGAGGTTGGCAATCCTGTCCCAATGGAGGCACAGATCCCATTGCAACCCCCCCCCCCATAGTCCTCCCCCCTGGGCACCTCTCTGTCTTTTCCAGACCTTCTTCCCTCCAGGTTTCCAGCCCAGGCCCTGCCAGGGGCGGAACCGGAGTGGCCCAAAAGCAAACTGGCACCTGCAAAAGGGGAGTGAAACAGGCCCTCCCTCCCCCACAAGGCAGGCTGGGCTTCCCTTGATTTTGCACCCATTGCCCCATGTTCAATTAAGGGTCGTCAGGTAAGTTGCTTTTAAAAGAAACTCTCTTTGAGAAACGGCTGCAATGGATTTTATAGTCACGTTTTCATATTAAATAGAGCAATCCGTTTGCCATCTTCTGTTCAGAGCTTTTGGCAGAATTTTAAAGCTGCCAGCTGTAAAGATGTTTGGTTTCGTGCACCAAAGCTGACCCGTCTTTTCCCCAATCGAGGTCTCCTGCATGCGGCATCTTTTGGGTCACACCTGCTGTGCAGACGAGGGATGGGTCCCAGCAAAGCTTTCTGTCTGGCTTGACAGAAAGGGTAGAAGCAGATAGAAAGCCAAATATGCAATCATTCTACGGCAAGGGTGTCAAAACTCATTCGTTATGAGGGCAGGATCTGACATAAATGAGACCTTGTTGGGCTGAGCCATGTCTGGCCGGGCCGTGTGTGTACCTATTTAAGATTGGGTGGCAGAGACATAAACTTTTTGAAGGACACAGACAAACACAATAAAAGGGGTTTAAAAAAAACAAAAACAAAAAAACCCTAAAAATAAAACATGCTTAAAACATTAGCACGCATTGGTCTTAAAGGGGCTTTCTTTGAATCTCGCCCGTGGGATCAAGGGAACTGGGCAAAGGAAGCTCTGGCTCTTTCCTTCCTTCCCCAGGGGACCAGGAGGGGGAGGAGCCTCAGCCAACAGAAGGAAGAGAGGCTTGGCTCAGTAGCTCTGCTGTGCAATTGAGAGAGCCTGGCAAAGGAATCTTACCCTCCCCTCTTCCTGCCCAAGGGAGGCTCCTCAGCCAATGGAGAACATAAAGACTTTGCTCTGTAGCTCCTATGTGACTGAGCAAGACTGGCAAAGCAAGCTGTGATGCAGAAGGAAGCAAGAGAGAGGGAGACGGAAGCAGATGACAGCCAGTTGCTCGGGGGCCTGAAAGGAGCCCTCTGGGGGCCTGATTCAGCCCCCGGGCCACATGTTTGACACCCCTGCTCTAAAGCATCCTTAGCATGCTTTTTAGAAGTATGTGAAGTTTAAACCTATCAAAGTCACAGTTGAATGAACGGGATAATAGGACACAGCTGTAATCAGACTCTTAATTCTGCACAGGGGAAGAAAGAGACCTACAAATATACTCCAGCTCTCAGGCATCCTACAGCACTGCAGAAATATCTGGAACGTGTTTTTTCCTCCTTAATTGGTGGTGGGGGAGTGCGAGTAGGTAGCCTCACCTAGGGCACCAAATCGCCTGGCACTGCCCCTGGCTGCACATGTAGAAGGAAAGGGGAGAGAGCAGAATCAGCCAGTGGCATGCCAGAGACAGAGTGTGAGCCAATCCTGTGTAGCCCATCCAACCAATGAAAAGCCTCAGATTTGCCACCACAGTAGGGGTTTTATGATCTAAAGGTTGCAGAGGATGGAGAGAGTTGACAAGGAGAACTTTCGCCCCTCTCTCAAATTACTAGATCTCGGAAGCATCCAAGGAAGCTGGCAGCATTATTTTCGAGATGGGCAAGAGGAAATAATTCTCCACACAGTGATCTGCTGCCAAAAGATATAATGATGGCCACAGGCATAAAGGATTATATAGATTTTTTTTTGGGGGGGGGGTCTAATAACGCCTTTTCGCACAGACTACTGCTAAGACAAGTCTCCCCCATCCTATAACTATGCATTGAATTTTTCCTACCTATATGCAGAACTTTACATTTATCCCTGTTAAAATTCATATTATTGATTTTAGCCCAGTTTTCCAGCCTGTCAGGGTCATCCTGTATCCTGTGTCTGTCTTCTTCTGTGTTTGCAACCCCTCCCAATTTCATATCATCTGCAAATTTAATAAGCATTCTCCGAGCATTCAAATGGCTTCTCCCCTGTGTGGGTTCTTTGATGATACTGAAGACTGCTACACCTACTAAATCTCTTTCCACCCTCTGAGCATCCAAAACGCTTTCCCCCTGTGTGGGTTCTCTGATGCGTTTGAAGGCTGCCGCTCCGATTGAATCTCTTTCCACACACTGAGCATTCAAAAGGTTTCTCCCCTGTATGTGTTCTCTGATGCGTTTGAAGGCTGCCACTCTGACTAAATCTTTTTCCACACTCTGAGCATTCAAAAGGCTTCTCCCCTGTGTGGGTCCTCTGATGCCTTTGAAGATGGCCATTCTCACTGAATCTCTTTCCACACACTGAGCATTCAAAAGCTTTCTCCCCTGTGTGGGTCCTCTGATGCCTTTGAAGATGGCCATTCTCACTGAATGTCTTTCCACACACTGAGCATTCAAAAGGCTTCTCCCCTGTGTGGCTTCTCTGATGCGTTTGAAGGCTGCCACTCTGACTAAATCTTTTTCCACACTCTGAGCATTCAAAAGGCTTCTCCCCTGTGTGGCTTCTCTGATGCGTTTGAAGGCTGCCACTCTGACTAAATCTTTTTCCACACTCTGAGCATTCAAAAGGCTTCTCCCCTGTGTGGGTCCTCTGATGCCTTTGAAGATGGCCATTCGCACTGAATGTCTTTCCACACACTGAGCATTCAAAAGGCTTCTCCCCTGTGTGGGTCCTCTGATGCGTTTGAAGATTACCACTCTGACTAAATCTCTTTCCACACTGTGAGCATTCAAAAGGCTTCTCCCCTGTGTGGCTTCTCTGATGCCTTTGAAGATTACCACTCTGACTAAATCTCTTTCCACACTGTGAGCATTCAAAATGCTTCTCCCTTCTGTGGATTCTCTGATGCTGTTGAAGATGACCACTGAGACTGAATATATGTGTGGTGTATGAATATGCAGAAGGTTTCTCCTCTCTCTTTATTCTTTGGTGCAGAAGGGGCTGTGATCTATTTCTGAAATACTTTCTGCACTGAATGGATTGACTTGCTTTCATTTTTCTGTGCTTTGGAAAATGTATGTTACACTGTCTGCCATCACATTTCTCAACCATACAGTCGCCTTTTTTTCTCTTCTTTCTGCTTTGATTCCTGACATTTTCTTTCAAGTCTTCATTTTTAACTTTATCCGGCATTTCCTGATGAAGTTTCTCACCCTCCACATTCCTCTGATCATCCTCTGCTGGAATAAAGAGAGAGATCTTGTTAGCACTTGGGAAGGCTGGTAAGATCCAAAGGCGTCTATAGAACTACAGGAGGAAAGAACTGATGGCCCTTTGGCTTCATCCAGCTGGACTGATCTTAGCCACCCCTCCACCTTTCCCCAAGAATATCTGGTATTTAAGGATACCTCCCCCACCCATGAAGAACTTCAGCTGAACTCTTGCTCAGAAGAAGCTTCTGAGCCTCCAGATTAAGGCCTCCCTCCCTCCTTACCTACTGGCCTGTATGATTGTACCAAACCAAATGTTGCACAGAAGGGAATCAGGAATCTTGTATGGTTATTTGTGGTCTGATGCCTTGACATAATAGTAAAGGTTACTCACTCTGAACCTGCTCATTTTGGGAAGGAAATATGCTCTTGGGGTCCTCTAAAATAGCGTTTCCTATTTGCAGGGTTGCAATCCAGTACTGGGCCACAGAAGATTCAATACCGGATCACAAGAAAAGCCAAAGCTAGCCCCGCCCCCAGCAAAGCTAGCCTAGCCCCCGCCTTCCTTTCCCCATCTCTGTGTTGTGCAGAGAAAAGCTAGCCTTGAAGACTGACACAGGCTGCAAAGCCTGAGCTCTGTTTTGCTTCCTTCCATCTTCCGTCTGTGTTGTGCACAGAGGAGCTGGGCTGCCTCTCCTTCCTTCTCCCTCCTCCCTGTGTTTGGGAGAAAATCTGGAGTCCACTGGCACTTGAAGTGTTCTTCAAGGTATGAGCTTTCGTGTGCCTCGCAGTATGTTCTTTTGGGGAGATTTCCTCACGAGACCGGTGCGGCACAGAAGGAGAGGATGTTTTTTTTCAGCTGGGAGGGGCGGGGAGTGGGCATGCCAGTAGCTATCTTTTTTACCAAAAGACCCCTAGGCAGTATTGTTGCTGGCTGGGGTCATCTGATGGTAAGGCTTTCTTTCTTTCTTTCTTTCTTTCTTTCTTTCTTTCTTTCTTTCTTTCTTTCTTTCTTTCTTTCTTTCTTTCTTTCTTTCTTTCTTTCTCTTTCTCTCTCTCTCCTTCCTTCCTTCCTTCCTTCCTTCCTTCCTTCCTTCCTTCCTTCCTTCCTTCCTTCCCTGCAAGTGATGCTCTGACTGTATTCTTGGTGCTGGTGTGGGGGAGAGCAACAGTGGGAAGGCTTCTAGTGCCCTTGTCCCACTGGTGGACATTCTGGTGCTTTTGGGGCATTGAGAGAATTTTGGACTGGATGGTCCACCGACCTGACCCAACATGGCTTTTCTTATGTTCTTTCTTTCCATGTCTTTCCTTTCCTTTCCTTCCATTTCATTCTTTCCCTTTCTCTTTCTTTCTTTCCTTCCATTTTTACTGGATGAAACTTTTCTGTTCATCATACTGTTGTTGCAGACACTGGAGCGCTGCCAGTGGAACGCTGGCACCCCCAATTGTAGCCAGCTGGCCTTTCTATGAGATTTCTGTGTGAGTGAGTGAGAATGAGAGGTGTGGGGCAGAAAGAGATTATTGGAGATTACTGCTGCATATCTCAACAGCACTGGAAGTGATGGCACCATTTTACTGGTCCTGCTTTTATCAGCTGTAGGACACCAAAATTAAACTCCTCCTGTAGATATTAAAAAGGATGAAAGTAGTTCACTGGCTAAATATCTGCACAACAGGTTGCTTTTAAAAGCATGGGAAACACAGCCAGTAAAAAGCTTCAAGTCCCTCATAAATATCCTTTTTGGGATAACTGCAGAAAAGCTTGGATGAACTTCATATAACTTGAAATTAATTCATTAATTGCAGTACAATTCTCTGCTACCTTTCACAGCAATGTCCTGGTGTTTCAGACAAGGAAATGTATGAAAAATAGTTGTCAAAAGATTTTCTTCAAACCAAGCAAGCTTGGTTATAGCTTGAGGCTGGGTTCCAGTCGTAGCAGCTGAAGGAAGGGCCTACTAAATGTGTCAGCATATTTTGAGGTAGAGCAGCTGCCAGGGCCCAGTGTGGGTGGTACACAGTTCTGGCATTCCTGTTGGCAATAGAAACAGCACTCCAAACTGCATACACTGGCCAGTGCTGTTGAGGAAGGGGTGTGTAGGAGGTGCAGGCAATTGAACACGGCATTAGGAGTGCTTGCAAGCTGGAGAAGAACACACAAACAGATAGGTGCATGCAGGTGTGGAGGTGGAAAGAGAGGACTCAGGGAATGTATGAAATAGTTGCAGACCGCCCACTTTCCACCCCCATTTTGGCTCAGCATGAGTTTCAGAGAGATTTTTCTAAAAACGAAGTTAACTTCAGAAGAAGAGGCAGGTTTGGGGGAGTGCCCTGGAAGTGACATCACAGGAAGGGATCGAGTTTTGGTTCAGTGTGCCCCGGAAGTGACATCACTTGGCCCTTGACCTGGAAGTGACACCACAGGAAATGACATAATTCCTATCTCCCAGCTCCACCCCTAAAGTCTACTGGCTCCATCCCTGAATTTTAGTGGGCCATTAGGGAGAAGTGTAAAAATAACTGGGCCACGAGGAAAAGAAGTTTGGGAAACCCTGCTCTAGAAGAACTCTGGAACCTTTCTTCAAATGCAAGGCTGTTCTCTTTCTCCACCATAGACTCTCTTATACTTCTGGCTTCTTTTGCAGACAGAGCGAGGGAGAGAGAGTGAAAGTAATCAGTCTTATGAGGAAAGAAAGAAATAAAAGACTAAAGATTCTTCTGGAAAGTCAGCACTGCAGTCCAGATCAAAGCCCAGAATCTGAACCAGGATATGTGGAATGGATCTGTGAAGCAAAGAATCTTAGTTCCCCCCAAGTCTTACAGTGATTATTAAGAGGTTTGGTGCAACTCGTGGGCAGATCCGGATTAAACCCTGTGGAGGCCCGTAGGCATTCAAAATCTTGGGGCCCCCCTCACAAATTATCTCCAAATGCTTTACCAACAATTTTAATAAACCAACTTTATCACACAAAACAAACATTAACAATTATTAATGTTATTAAACAACTTAGCATATTTTTTTCCGGGTTATGTCGCCTTGAGCTCAACAGGGGTCCACGGATCGTCTCTCCAGCGGCCCCTCTGAATCAGGCGGTTGGTGCTACATCTGTGGCACCCTCAAGGAGACCCTGAAGGGGTTTTCTTTCGGCATGGGACTTTTGCAAGAAGCCAGGGGCTCAGCGGCGGGTGTTCCTGTCTTTCTTGTATTCCCCGAAGCTCCACCGCTATGATAGCTAACACAGAAGAAAGAGGTGAATGCCTGACGGCTTGCTTTCTTTCCTCTCAATAAGCTCCTGATGTATCATTTTCCTATCTCAAGCATGGCAATTCCACTTGGCAAGTAAGTGTGCTTTCAATACCACTGGCTAATGGGTCGTTTTACATAACAACAAACAGGTCAGTTCAATGGAAGGGAGAAAAGTGGATTCCACCCCCCCTTTCCCCGTGAATGAGACTTCGAAAAGTTAAAAGAACAACTTTGAGCGTTGGCAACAATCTGAATTAGAATGAATACAGATACTAAATCGACCCGGATTATAATTGGATATGTGTTAAAGAGACTATTATCTGGCTGCAATATGGTCTGAACAAAAATGAGATATATTCTAGAGAGATCTGTCTTTGTCGTCTGATTGCAACTGAAATGGTAACATCCAACATCACAGCAGGAGGAGATTTGGAGAGGCAGACTGAGCTACTTTTCAACTTGGATTAATAGACTGAGTTTGTTGACAGAGGAAAAATGGCATTGTAAAAGCGAAATGTTTTCTAAAAAAGACATATTACGTAGCATAATTTCTCTGAAGCAGGATTTTCGTTCATTAACAGAGTTGATTAAAAAACAATGGGAGTTTTTATGCTGAAAGCTAGCGAAATCTCAAATCTACATGAGCAGAGTGTTAAAGAGATCCTGGTGACATCTGTGGAATTAGAAAGGGAGAGTGATCCGCTGGGAAACGAACAAAAGAAAACCAAAATGGAACCTTATGCCGCAGTTAAAAAGAAAGACCGGAAATCAAGACTGATTGAAGTTTTTTCGAGAGGAACAAATGGCGTGGAATCCTTCCTACTTTTACCGATAGGGATGACTGCATTAAGGAGAGAGAAGGTGCAACTCAGCCAAAAAATCAAGATGTGGAAATTTTTCAGGAAGAAGGTTCTTTGAATTGTCTCTCTCTCGGTGGGTAGTCGGATATGGAACTCTCAGTAAGAACTGATAAGCAATCTTAAAAGGCTAAGTGAGATTTTTGGGTTATATTAAGCTGTTTCATCTAGAGGAATATGGATAAAAGAGCTAAAGGATTGAAAAGTTTTGAAAAGAACTTTATGTAAATAAATAATTAACTTGGATTAACTTTTAAGAAGGTAGACAACATAATCATCTTGCAATTTGGCAGATTTGCTCTTAACAGATGAAAATATTTGGGGGTTTTTAGGCTCATTTCAATGACGATATTGTTAAACTAATAAGCTAGTCTGTATTTTTAATACGGTTGAGTTAAGCAGCAAAAAAATGCAGACGTGGAAATCTTTCAGGAAGAAGGGTCTTTGAACGGTTGTTCCCTCTGTGGGTAATTAGATATGGAATTTTTAATAAGAACTGATATGTGATTTTAAAAGATCAAGTGAGATTTTAAGGATTGAAAAGTTTGGCAAAAATGTTATATAAATAGATAGTTAATTTGGATCAATTGTTAAGAAGGCAGACAGATCAATTATTAAGTAATCTGGTAGATCTGCTCTTAGTATGTTTGTTTGGAGAAACGGTCTATAGTGAGACAAACTACTATGTATTATCTTTAGCTTATTTTTATTTTTCTCCCTATGTTCTATGACATTTTAAATCGGTTTTTCCCCCCTGTTTCTTTCCGTTTGAATTAAGTTAGTTAGAAGGATAAAGATATTTGTTTCATATGCTTATTTTAATGACCCTATTGTTAAACTAACAAGTTAGTCTGTGCTTTCGATATGGTTAAGCTTAGCCAGCCAGTTCTGTGTTGAGACGGCTCTGACTCTTTTATACCTACATGTGCTGAAGAAGAATTGTTCAGACTTGTATTTTAAGAAATCGTTTAGTATGGTAAAATATATGGGGACAACCTCATACTTGTAGGTAGAAAGAACTGGGTATTTCACTTGGAGGTAGAATTGTCACTGACATATTTGCATTTCTCTTTTGTTTCTGTTCTTCCCACTTTGTATCCACCCCGTCCCCTCTTTAATGTATCTACGCTTGTGCCTTTTCTCGTTGTAGTTAAAATCAATAAAAATTATAAAACTGCGTAAACAACGTAACGTAACAATTATCATAATTAAATATCATTTTAACATCTAACTTAAATGTTATTCAACTAAATAGCAAGAAATGAGAGTGAAAGGGAAAGGTTGCATCATTGCTTAGTTCTTGTTGCTCTTTCTTACATACCCAAGGAAATGCGACTGCCACTTTGGAGTCAGGAAGCAACTTTAGCCAAGGTTTGCATGCAACAAAGGTAGTCTTGAATCCCCGGCATTTTGCAGGGGGTTGGACTAGATGACCCAAGAGGTCAGTCCAATTCTATGATTCTGTGAACATGTGAAGTTTCCTTACACTGAATCAGATCCCCGGTCCCTTGGAGTCAGTATAATCTACTCAGTCCAGCATTGGCTCTCCAGGGTCTCAGGCAGAGTCTTTCATTTCACCTCCGACCTGATCCTTTTCATGGGAGATGCTGGGGGTTGAACCTGGGACCTTCTGCATGCAAAGGAGATGCTCTGCCAGGGAGCTCCAGCCCCTCCCCAAGTGGTGGGAAAGGCCTCAAAATGATACATTCAATATTTGGATTCATTCCTCCTCCCAGTGGCAGTAAGTTGCACCTTTGGTACTCTTGAAAGATCCTTACCCAGAGAGGCCACGTTCCCATAGTTCTCCAGCGTGACTTCCCTATACAGAGCTCTTTGTCCCGGATCCAGCAGGGCCCACTCTGCCTCCGTGAAAGAGACGGACACCTCCTCCAAGGAAAAGGGACACTGGAAGAAAAAGAAGATTCCCTCCTCTTCAGAGATCTCACACTGGAAGGGAGTCGTCTGGGAAGGTACAGAAAATAATGCTTGGGATGGGTAAATGCAACAAGATTCAAAGGATCTCTTTCATGGACCCCTTTTAGAAATGGAGCCAAAGCTCCCCTGAAAGAGGAGGGACCCAGGCTGTGCCCCCCCTGCTCATCTCTCCTACCTGGATTGGAGGTGCAGCGACTGTTCCCACACCTTGGAAAAGACAACGGCTCAACAGCATCTCTTCACTGCCAGTTCCTGAGACAAGGAGGGAGGGAGGGTGTTGGCTTGTTTGTTTCCTGGTTCACACACACACTATTCTCAGGGTTGTGTAACCTTCTGCTATGTACACTCAACTCGTTTTTAAAATACTTTTTGCTACGTTCTGAGAGAGGCAGAAGAGAAACACCAGGGACCGATGAGCCTTAGGAATTATAAATACTACCAATGTATTTCAGACTTCCGTCAGAGTTGTATTTGCTCTACAAGGAGGGAAATGAGGAGTGGAAATGCAATAGCATGAGATAGCACCATCCTGTTGGACCAGACATGACTAGAACAATTCTGGGGACTGGAGGGTCATAGGAATGAGCTTTCAGAGAGTCTCTGGGGTGTGCTGAATGGGATATGTTTTAGTTATTGTTACTGTAACCTTTTGATGTTGTAAGCCGCCCTGAGCCCGCCTTGCAGGATAGGGCGGGGTATAAATCGCAAATTAAATTTAAATTAAACTAGGTTTTCAGCCTGACACAACTTCAACATGACATCACACCTGTCCCAAGTCCCACCCCAAGATCCTCCCCAAAGCACCTGCAAATGCTGGGCCAGAGCCTGCCATCCCTACTCCAAACCTTGCTGCCTGCAGCAGCCGCCCAGATGACCCTTCAAGCACGAACACTGAAGCAACATTTTCCCATTCTTATTGGCCCCAGGGACTGGTTTCAGAGCTCTGCTCCCCCAGAAGGTGGAGGGTCGCTTTCGAGGTTTTTCCTGCCTTCCCCTCCCCAGGGAATCTGAGATCTATTAGGGAAGGAAGGTGAGAGATGAATTTTTAGTTATGGGATAAATGGTCCTCCAGGAGTTTGTCTGATCTTTTAGAGACATCACAGTGTGTGGATATTGAGTGCCACCAATTAACTCTGTGTTGACTATAGAAATCTGCATTTCCCCCCGACCTGACCTCTCTACCCATCACATTCACAGGCTCCCCAGGCACAAGAAGTCCTTACCACAGGAGAGGGCATCTTGGGCACGCTCCACCGCCTGCACCCTCTGCCCCTGCTCCAATGAAGCCCCTTCTGCCTCAGGGATTGCAGCTTCCATTTCCAAAGGTGGTCCCTGCATCTGAAACAGCAGCAAGGGGGAGGGTAAGAAATGGAATGGAAAAGAAACTAAGGAGTGGATTCTGCCCCACTCCCACACTCTGCAGCCTTCTGTCAGCAGATTTGGTGAGTTATCTGCAGGGGTCAGAAATTCTCTAGCAGAAGAGGCTCTGAGCAATTATCTGGCAAGGAAACTTTAAGATAAGGTCAGATATTGTTGCTTTATTAGGCACACGTGGATGGAATCCCCTCACCTGTTCTGCCTGCCTCTTCTCCTCTGCCTGACTCAGGAGGAAACCTTCGGCCAGGGCCACCGCCTGGGAACTGGTCTCCGGCCCACATCCTCTGACCCAGCCCTGCATTTCCTGGGGCAGGAGAGTCAGGAACTGCTCCAGGATCACCAGGTCCAGGATCTGCTTCTTGGTGTGCCTCTCTGGCTTCAGCCATTGGTTGCAGAGTCCATGGAACTGGCTGCAAAGCTCTCGGGGCCCATCGGCCTCATGGTAGCGGAACTGCCGGAAGTGTTGGTAAAGCACATCTGAGGTCATGGTGTCCTTAGCCAGGACCTCTGGCACAGCTGATTCCCAGAATTCAGCACCACTTCCAGGTTGGATGGGATGGAGGCTCTTTCTTGTCTTGTGAGTTCCAGGTCCTTCTGGGTCCTGCTCTTCCATCTCCTTCCATTTCTCTTGGCCCGCCTCTGTCTTTTAAAAGTTGCCTTTATTCACTCGGCTCTGAAGAGCGGCTTCTCCCTAACGGGACAGAGAGAGACAGACAGGAGGGTGTCAGAAGGAAGATACATATAAACACACACAGAAACATTCAGACTCATGGATGCATATATACTGTAAATACAACCTCCACTCCCCAAAAGAAGCAAGGAATATACCACAAGTCCATCAAGGTAATTATCAGTTTTCTCCCGGCCCCATATTCCAGCCCACCCTGAAAGAAGGACTATTTTCCAGAGTCCAGACTACTTGGAATGAAGCCTACGCCAAGACCTTGGACACCTTTGCATGGCTACTAATAATCTCAGTGGTGCCCTGCTGGAGATGGAAGTTGGGGGGGGGGGGAGTCAGCCAAAATACCTGCCATGTGACCAGCCAATCAGCATGAATGATTCAGCACATGTGATCCCATCTGGGATTCCTTTCTGGGCCTCCTGACCCCCCCACCCAAGGCAGGCTTTATATTCTTGTCGGCATCCCCCTTAAGAAGATCTGAACCCTCCCCTCCTGGGACTGTGCCTTGGTGCTTCTCCCTGTTGTGCTGCCTGGGGGTCTGTGCCTCTCTCGCCTGGCAAAAGATGTCCTTCCGCCCACCCTAACCCCAGTGCAGGAGGAAGAATGTGGCCTCATGTTACGGCTGCCTCTGCCAAGTGAGCTGTGGAGGGATGGGACAGGGGTGTTGTGTTTGGAGCAGGCGTGTTCCCTCCCCTGTGTGCCCACTCTGCAAAACACTGACGCTGGTGGAGACTCAACCCCACATCTGTGGATCTCCCTGTTGTGTTTTCATGTCATGATCCTCACAGTGATGGATTTTTGTGTGCCATTTGTTCCTTGTGCATTGGGGGTGTGGCCACATTGGTATGCTCCACCCCTCTTTGCCTGTCAGGGAGCAGCCTAATGCTGTGGTTGGTGGGTGTTGGTGGTGTTTCGAGGAGCACCAGTGCTGTTGCTAGGCTCTCTGTCGCTTGGCAACAGAGGTATCTAAAATGTTCCTCTCTTCTGCTAGGGACAGCCCCAGCTCTACACTGGGCCACACCAGGAGCTTAGGAGGGGGCTGCAGCCAATTCCAGTGCAGGCTGGACTTCCTTTTCCCCAACCCACACCCCTGTCTTAGCTCACCCCACTCCCCAAAAGGCCTGCTTCCCTTCTTGATTTGTGGAATGAAAATGACCAGCAAGAGAATGTCAGTTTCATAGATTTAAGAACATAAGAGAAGCCATGTTGGATCAGGCCAGTGGCCATCCAGCCCAACACTCTGTGTCACACAGAGGCCAAAAAACCCAGGTGCCATCAGGAGGTCCACCAGTGGGGCCAGGACACTAGAAGCCCTCCCACTGTGCCCCCCCCAAGCACCAAGATTACAGAGCATCACTGCCCCAGACATAAGAACATAACAGAAGCCACGCTGGATCAGGCCAAAGGCCCATCCAGTCCAACGCTCTGTGTCACACAGTGGCCAAAAACCCCAGGTGCCATCAGGAGGTCCACCAGTGGGGCCAGGACACTAGACGCCCTTCCACTGTGCCCCCCCCCCCCCCAAGCACCAAGATTACAGAGCATCACTGCCCCAGACAGAACATAAGAGAAGCCATGTTGGATTTAACTTTTCTTACACTGAAAACCACTGATTATCGCTGCTCCCCAACAAACTCTGCTTACACAGCTGATCAAAACTGGTGCCCAACAGAGTTAGGTGGCTGAAGCCAAAATAATCAACTACCCTGAATAAATAAGCAACCAAGTTTACTACAATTCCAAAGAAATCCCTGAGAAATGGATCCAGGCCGTCCTCACAAGGCTCCCCCTTTGCACTGAGATGGACATGTGAAACTGAGCGGTCTTTCTGCAAGCCCTTGATTCAAGAGACACAGGATCAGCACAAGCACTTTTTGCCTGCTGTTGTGAGAGGCTGAGAAGACGCTTGCCCTTCAAGAGACATTTAGGGCACCCTATACTGTGAACTGTGCGCAGATCTATGCATGCAAGGGGTCTGGACTGATCTATTGGATATTGAACAAAAGAAATAATATTTGGATCTGTTGCAAAATTTGCTAGTTGCGTAGTCACAGTAGTTGATTATGGTGGCTTTAGCTGTTTCCGTGGATCTCCTGGTTGGTGACCTCCACGTGGGGCCTGAAGTTCTCCCAGAATTAGAACCCACCTCCAAGGGACAGAGATCAGTTCCCCGGGAGAAAAGGGAGGTGGGCAACCTAGGACAGCCCTGGCTTGGCATGATCCCCGCCTCCCTCCCCCCCAAGAACTAAAAGCTTATTCTCCCTCCTTATCTCCTCCCTGACTTACTTCCAAGTAAACTTTCCCAGGATCCGGATGTTTTGCAAGGCTTTTCCCTCCTTCTGCTCCATGCAGCTCCTCCCCAGTCCTCCTTCATTCTGCAAAAGGAAACCCCTCCCCCAGGAAGAGCCCCCTTCCTCTCCTGCCTCCCCCCTTCCTTGCACCGCCTCTCTAGCAAGCAGCTCGGCGGTCTTAACCCTTCCAGTGCTGCAGGGGAAGGAGAAAGGAGTCCTGGAGGAGCTTCAGCCTAATCCCACCCCGCTCCTAGAATAAGGACCGTAAAACTCAATGGGAGGATGAAAGGGGAGGGAGGGGCTAGTGATGATGAGATCAGGCTCTTTTTTAAACAGGCCGTGTAGTGTTTCTTTTGCACCCCCCCCTCCCCACCCCAAGAGAAAACCTCTTTGGATCTCCTGGCCCTTTCTTGCATGTCCAGGGAAATGCAGAATTCGATTGATGCGCAGCTGGTGGGGGATAGCCAGGGGGCTGCAGGTGACGGTCCCCCCCCCCCATTATCCCTGCCAAGGGACCCCAGGTCGGAGGAAGGGGGGTTCTCCTCCCGCAGGGTCTCTGCCAGGCTGGGCAACCTCCCGGTGGGGCCTGGAGATCTCTCCAGATTATAATCTTCCCCCTACAGCAGGGGTGGCCAATGGTAGCTCTCCAGATTTTTTTTGCCTACAACTCCCATCAGCCCCAGCCAGCATGGCCAATAGCTGGGGCTGATGGGAATTGTAGGCAAAAAACATTTGGAGAGCTACCGTGTCTCTAGGGCAGAATACCTCTTGGAGGACCCTGCCCTCCTCTGAAATTCCCCAACTCAGAGTCAGCCATTTCCACTCCACCCATCTTTCAGGAGCTCCACTCACGGCCCTTCCTCCTCCTCTCCACTACGCACCCGCCCACCCTGCAAGGTAGACCAGTCCAAGAGGGAAGCCTTGGCCTAAGGAGAGTCAAGTTCAAACTCAGCCCTTCCACCAGGCAGTTGGCAAACCTGAAGTATTTTGTCCCCCAACCCTTCCACCATCTTCTCAGGGCCCTTCTGAAGAACTCCTCCCTTTGCTGTGGTTGCCAGCTTCAGGTTGGGGAATGCCTGGAGACGGAGAGGGGGAGGGGGCTTTGATGCCACCGAGTCCCTCGTCTGCAGTCACCCTTCCCCACGAAGGGGGGCCGGAGGCTAAGATCAGCACTTTTGCTCCAGAAGATCTCCAGGCCCTCCCTGGAGGTTGGCAATCCTGTCCCAATGGAGGCACAGATCCCATTGCAACCCCCCCCCCATAGTCCTCCCCCCTGGGCACCTCTCTGTCTTTTCCAGACCTTCTTCCCTCCAGGTTTCCAGCCCAGGCCCTGCCAGGGGCGGAACCGGAGTGGTCCAAAAGCAAACTGGCACCAGCAAAAGGGGAGTGAAACAGGCCCTCCCTCCCCCACAAGCCAGGCTGGGCTTCCCTTGATTTTGCACCCATTGCCCCATGTTCAATTAAGGGTCGTCAGGTAAGTTGCTTTTAAAAGAAACTCTCTTTGAGAAACGGCTGCAATGGATTTTATAGTCACGTTTTCATATTAAATAGAGCAATCCGTTTGCCATCTTCTGTTCAGAGCTTTTGGCAGAATTTTAAAGCTGCCAGCTGTAAAGATGTTTGGTTTCGTGCACCAAAGCTGACCCGTCTTTTCCCCAATCGAGGTCTCCTGCATGCGGCGTCTTTTGTGTCACACCTGCTGTGCAGACGAGGGATGGGTCCCAGCAAAGCTTTCTGTCTGGCTTGACAGAAAGGGTAGAAGCAGATAGAAAGCCAAATATGCAATCATTCTACGGCAAGGGTGTCAAAACTCATTCGTTATGAGGGCAGGATCTGACATAAATGAGACCTTGTTGGGCTGAGCCATGTCTGGCCGGGCCGTGTGTGTACCTATTTAAGATTGGGTGGCAGAGACATAAACTTTTTGAAGGACACATCAAACACAATAAAAGGGTTTTTTTTTAAAAAAAACCCCTAAAAATAAAACATGCTTAAAACATTAGCACGCATTGGTCTTAAAGGGGCTTTCTTTGTATCTCGCCCGTGGGATCAAGGGAACTGGGCAAAGGAAGCTCTGGCTCTTTCCTTCCTTCCGCAGGGGACCAGGAGGGGGAGGAGCCTCAGCCAACAGAAGGAAGAGAGGCTTGGCTCAGTAGCTCTGCTGTGCAATTGAGAGAGCCTGGCAAAGGAATCTTACCCTCCCCTCTTCCTGCCCAAGGGAGGCTCCTCAGCCAATGGAGAACATAAAGACTTTGCTCTGTAGCTCCTATGTGACTGAGCAAGACTGGCAAAGCAAGCTGTGATGCAGAAGGAAGCAAGAGAGAGGGAGACGGAAGCAGATGACAGCCAGTTGCTCGGGGGCCTGAAAGGAGCCCTCCGGGGGCCTGATTCAGCCCCCGGGCCACATGTTTGACACGCCTGCTCTAAAGCATCCGTAGCATGCTTTTTAGAAGTATGTGAAGTTTAAACCTATCAAAGTCACAGTTGAATGAACGGGATAATAGGACACAGCTGTAATCAGACTCTTAATTCTGCACAGGGGAAGAAAGAGACCTACAAATATACTCCAGCTCTCAGGCATCCTACAGCACTGCAGAAATATCTGGAACGTGTTTTTTCCCCCTTAATTGGTGGTGGGGGAGTGCGAGTAGGTAGCCTCACCTAGGGCACCAAATTGCCTGGCACTGCCCCTGGCTGCACATGTAGAAGGAAAGGGGAGAGAGCAGAATCAGCCAGTGGCATGCCAGAGACAGAGTGTGAGCCAATCCTGTGTAGCCCATCCAACCAATGAAAAGCCTCAGATTTGCCACCACAGTAGGGGTTTTATGATCTAAAGGTTGCACAGGATGGAGAGAGTTGACAAGGAGAACTTTCGCCCCTCTCTCAAATTACTAGATCTCGGAAGCATCCAAGGAAGCTGGCAGCATTATTTTCGAGATGGGCAAGAGGAAATAATTCTCCACACAGTGATCTGCTGCCAAAAGATATAATGATGGCCACAGGCATAGAGGATTATATAGATTTTTTTTTTTGGGGGGGGGTCTAATAACGCCTTTTCGCACAGACTACTGCTAAGACAAGTCTCCCCCATCCTATAACTATGCATTCAATTTTTCCTACCTATATGCAGAACTTTACATTTATCCCTGTTAAAATTCATTTTATTGATTTTAGCCCAGTTTTCCAGCCTGTCAGGGTCATCCTGTATCCTGTGTCTGTCTTCTTCTGTGCTTGCAACCCCTCCCAATTTCATATCATCTGCAAATTTAATAAGCATTCTCCGAGCATTCAAATGGCTTCTGCCCTGTGTGGGTTCTCTGATGATACTGAAGACTGCTACACCTACTAAATCTCTTTCCACACTCTGAGCATCCAAAACGCTTTCCCCCTGTGTGGGTTCTCTGATGCGTTTGAAGGCTGCCACTCTGACTAAATATTTTTCCACACTCTGAGCATTCAAAAGGCTTCTCCCCTGTGTGGGTCCTCTGATGCCTTTGAAGATCGCCACTCTGACTGAATCTCTTTCCACACTCTGAACAATCAAAAGGCTTCTCCCCTGTGTGCGTCCTCTGATGCCTTTGAAGATGGCCATTCTCACTGAATCTCTTTCCACACACTGAGCATTCAAAAGGTTTCTCCCCTGTGTGGGTCCTCTGATGCCTTTGAAGATCGGCACTGCGACTGAATCTCTTTCCACACTCTGAGCATTCAAAAGGCATCTCCCCTGTGTGGCTTCTCTGATGCCTTTGAAGATCGCCACTCTGACTGAATCTCTTTCCACACTCTGAGCATTTAAAAGGCTTCTCCCCTGTGTGGGTCCTCTGATGCCTTTGAAGATGGCCACTCTGACTGAATCTCTTTCCACACTCTGAGCATTCAAAAGGCTTCTCCCCTGTGTGGGTTCTCTGATGCTTTCGAAGAGTGCCACTCTGACTAAATCTCTTTCCACACTCTGAGCATTCAAAAGGTTTCTCCCCTGTGTGGGTTGTCTGATGCTGTTGAAGAGTGCCACTCTGACTGAATCTCTTTCCACACTCTGAGCATTCAAAAGGCTTCTCCCCTGTGTGGCTACTCTGATGCCTTTGATGATTACCACTCCCTCTGAATCTCTTTCCACACACTGAGCATTCAAAAGGCTTCTCCCCTGTGTGGGTTCTCTGATGCCTTTGAAGATTACCACTCTGACTGAATCTCTTTCCACACTCTGAGCATTCAAAAGGCTTCTCCCCTCTGTGGGTTCTCTGATGCTTTCGAAGAGTGCCACTCTGACTAAATCTCTTTCCACACTCTGAGCATTCAAAATGCTTCTCCCCTCTGTGGATTCTCTGATGCTGTTGAAGATAACCACTGAGACTGACTATATATGTGGTGTATGAATATTCAGAAAGTTTCTCCTCTCTCTTTATTCTTTGGTGCAGAAGGGGCTGTGATCTATTTCTGAAATAGTTTTTGCACTGAATGGATTGACTTGCTTTCATTTTTCTGTGCTTTGGAAAATGTATGTTACACTGTCTTCCATCACCTTTCTCAACCATACAGTCGCCTTTCTTTCTCTTCTTTCTGCTTTGATTCCTGACATTTTCTTTCAAGTCTTCATTTTTAACTTTATCCGGCATTTCCTGATGAAGTTTCTCACCCTCCTCATTCCTCTGATCATCCTCTGCTGGAATAAAGAGAGAGATCTTGTTAGAACTTGGGAAGGCTGGTAAGATTCAAAGGCATTTATGGGACTGCAGGAGGAAAGGACTGATGGCCCTTTGGCTTCATCCAGCTGGACTGATCTTAGCCACCCCTCCACCTTCCCCCAAGAATATCTGGTATTTAAGGATACCTCCCCCACCCATGAAGAACTTCAGCTGAACTCTTGCCCAGAAGGAGCTTCTGAGCCTCCAGATTAAGGCCTCCCTCCCTCCTTACCTACTGGCCTGTATGATTGTACCAAACCAAATGTTGCACAGAAGGGAATCAGGAATCTTGTATGGTTATTTGTGGTCTGTTGCCTTGACATAATAGTAAAGGTTACTCATTCTGAACCTGCTAATTTTGGGAAGGAAATATGCTCTTGGAATCCTCTAAAACAGCGTTTCCCATTTGCAGGGCTGCAATCTGGTACTGGGCCATAGAAGATTCAATACCGGATCACAAGAAAAGCCAAAGCTAGCCCCGCCCCCAGCAAAGCTAGCCTAGCCCCCGCCTTCCTTCCCCCATCTCTGTGTTGTGCAGGGAAAAGCTAGCCTTGAAGACTGACACAGGCTGCAAAGCCTGAGCTCTGTTTTGCTTCCTTCCATCTCCCGTCTGTGTTGTGCACAGAGGAGCTGGGCTGCCTCTCCTTCCTTCTCCCGCCTCCCTGTGTTTGGGAGAAAAGCTGGAGTCCACTGGCACTTGAAGTGTTCTTCAAGGTATGAGCTTTCATGTGCCTTGCAGTATGTTCTTTTGGGGAGATTCCTCATGAGAACTGGGCAGCACAGAAGGGGAGGATGTTTTTTTTCAGCTGGGAGGGGTGGGGAGTGGGCATGCCAGTAGCTATCTTTTTTACCAAATGACCCCTGGGCAGAATTGTTGCTGGCTGGGGTCATCTGATGGTAAGCCTTTTTTTTTTTCTTTGTCCCCTCTTCTTTCTTTCTTTCCTTCCTTCCCTGCAAGTGATGCTCTGACTGTATTCTTGGTGCTGGTGTGGGGGACAGCAACAGTGGGAAGGCTTCTAGTGCCCTTGTGCCACTGGTGGACATTCTGGTGCTTTGGGGGCATTGAGAGAATTTTGGACTGGATGGTCCACCGACCTGACCCAACATGGCTTTTCTTGTGTTCTTTCTTTCCATGTCTTTCCTTTCATTCTTTCCCTTTCTCTTTCTTTGTTTCCTTCCATTTTTACTGGATGAATCTTTTCTGTTCATCATACTGTTGTTGCAGACACTGGAGCGCTGCCAACGGAACGTTGGCACCTCCAG
Organism: Heteronotia binoei; assembly: GCF_032191835.1. NCBI lineage: Eukaryota > Metazoa > Chordata > Lepidosauria > Squamata > Gekkonidae > Heteronotia > Heteronotia binoei. The sequence continues at coordinate 6,681,777 of NC_083227.1, read as the reverse complement.
TTGTAGCCAGCTGGCCTTTCTATGAGATTTCTGTGTGAGTGAGTGAGAATGAGAGGTGTGGGGCAGAAAGAGATTATTGGAGATTACTGCTCTTTATCTCAACAGCACTGGAAGTGATGGCACCATTTTACTGGTCCTGCTTTTATCAGCTGTCTGACACCAAAATTAAACTCCTCCTGTAGATATTAAAAAAGATGAAAGTAGTTCACTGGCTAAATATCTGCACAACAGGTTGCTTTTAAAAGCATGGGAAACACAGCCAGTAAAAAGCTGCAAGTCCCTCATAAATATCCTTTTTGGGATAACTGAAGAAAAGCTTGGATGAACTTCATATAATTTGAAATTAATTCATTAATTGCAGTACAATTGTCTGCTACCTTTCACAGCAATGTCCCAGTGTTTCAGCCAAGGAAATGTATGAAAAATAGTTGTCAAAAGATTTTCTTGAAACCAAGCAAGCTTGGTTATAGTTTGAGGCTGGGTTCCAGTAGTAGCAGCTGGAGGAAGGGCCTACTAAATGTGTCAGCATATTTTGAGGTAGAGCAGCTGCCAGGGCCCAGTGTGGGTGGTACACAGTGCTGGCATTCCTGATGGCAATGGCAACAGCGCTCCAAACTGCATACACTGGCCAGTGCTGTTGAGGAAGGGGTGTGTAGGTGGTGCAGGCAATTGAACATGGGCATTAGGAGTGCTTGCAAGCTGGAGAAGCACACACAACCAGATAGGTGCATGCAGGTGTGGAGGTAGAAAGAGAGGACTCAGGGAATGTATGAAATAGTTGCAGACCGCCCATTTTCCACCCCCATTTTGGCTCAGCATGAGTTTCAGAGAGATTTTTCTAAAAACGAAGTTACTTCAGAAGAAGAGGCAGGTTTGGGGGAGTGCCCTAGAAGTGACATCACAGGAAGAGATCGAGTTTTGTTTCAGTGTGCCCCGGAAGTGACATCACTTGGCCCTTGACCTGGAAGTGACACCACAGGAAATGACATAATTCCTGTCTTCTATCTCCACCCCCAAAGTCTACTGGCTCCATCCCTGAATTTTAGTGGGCCATTAGGGAGAAGTGTAAAAATAACTGGGCCACGGGGAAAAGAAGTTTGGGAAACCCTGCTCAAGAAGAACTCTGGAACCTTTCTTCAAACGCAAGGCTGTTTTCTTTCTCCACCACAGACTCTCTTATACTTCTGGCTTCTTTTGCAGACAGAGAGAGGGAGACAGAGAAAAAGTATTCAGTCTTATGTGGAAAGAAAGAAATAAAAGACTAAAAATTCTTCTGGAAAGTCAGCATCACAGTCCAGATCAAAGCCGAGAATCTGAACCAGGATATGTGGAATGGATCTGTGAAGCAAAGAATCTTAGTTCCCCCCAAGGCTTACAGTGATTATTAAGAGGTCTGGTGCAACTCGTGGGCAGAGCCGGATTAAACCCTGTGGAGGCCCATAGGCATTCAAAATCTTGGGGCCCCCCTCACAAATTATCTCCAAATGCTTTACCAACAATTTTAATAAACCAACTTTATCACACAAAACAAACATTAACAATTATTAATGTTATTAAACAACTTAGCATATTTTTTTCCGGGTTATGTCGCCTTGAGCTCAACAGGGGTCCATGGATCGTCTCTCCAGCGGCCCCTCTGAATCAGGCGGTTGGTGCCACATCTGTGGCACCCTCAAGGAGACCCTGAAGGGGTTTTCTTTTGGCATGGGACTTTTGCAAGAAGCCAGAGGCTCAGCGGTGGCTGTTCCTGTCTTTCTTGTATGCCCCGAAGCTCCACCGCCATGATAGCTAACACAGAAGAAAGAGGTGAATGCCTGATGGCTTGCTTTCTTTTCTCTCAATAAGCTCCTGATGTATCACTTTCCTATCTCAAGCATGGCGATTCTACTTGGCAAGTAAGTGTGCTTTCAATACCACTGGCTAATGGGTCGTTTTAAATAACAACAAACGGGTCAGTTCAAAAGAAGGGGAAAAAGTGGATTCCACCCCTACTTTCCCGGTGAATGAGACTTCGAAAAGTTAAAAGAACAACTTTGAGCGTTGGCAACAATCTGAATTAGAATGAATACAGATACCTAAATCGACCCGGATTATAATTGGATATGTGTTAAAGAGACTATTATCTGGCTGCAATATGGTCTGAACAAAAATGAGATATATTCTAGAGAGATCTGTCTTTGTCGTCTGATTGCAACTGAAATGGCAACATCCAAAATCACAGCAGGAGAAGATTTGGAGAGGCAGACTGAGCTACTTTTCAACTTGGATTAATAGACTTGAGTTTGTTGAAAGAGGAAAAATGGCATTGTAAAAGTGAAATGTTTTCTAAAAAAGACATATTACGTAGCATAATTTCTCTGAAGCAGGATCTTGGTTCATTAACAGAGTTGATTAAAAAAAATGGGAGCTTTTATGCTGAAAGCTAGTGAAATCTCAAATCTACATGAGCAAAGTGTTAAAGAGATCCTGGTGACATCTGTGGAATTAGAAAGGGAGAGTGATTCGCTGGGATCGAACAAAAGAAAACCAAAATGGAACCTTATGCCGCAGTTAAAAAGAAAGACCGGAAATCAAGACTGATTGAAGTTTTTTCGAGAGGAACAAATGGCGTGGAATCCTTCCTACTTTTACCGATAGGGATGACTGCATTAAGGAGAGAGAAGGTGCACCTCAGCCAAAAAATCAAGATGTGGAAATTTTTCAGGAAGAAGGGTCTTTGAATTGCCTCTCTCTCTCTGGGTAGTCGAATATGGAACTCTCAATAAGAACTGATATGCAATCTTAAAAGGCTAAGTGAGATTTTTGGGTTATATTAAGCTGTTTCATCTAGAGGAATATGGATAAAAGAGCTAAAGGATTGAAAACTTTTGAAAAGAACTTTATGTAAATAAATAATTAACTTGGATTAACTTTTAGGAAGGTAGACAACATAATCATCCTGCAATTTGGCAGATTTGCTCTTAACAGATGAAAATATTTGTTTTTTTAAGGCTCATTTCAAGGACGATATTGTTAAACTAATAAGCTAGTCTGTATTTTTAATATTGTTGAGTTAAGCAGCAAAAAATCAAGACGTGGAAATCTTTCAGGAAGGAGGGTCTTTGAACGGTTGTTCCCTCTTTGGGTATTTAGATATGGAATTTTTAATAAGAACTGATATGTGATTTTAAAAGATCAAGTGAGATTTTAAGGATTTAAAAGTTTGGCAAAAATGTTATATAAATAGATAGTTAATTTGGATCAATTGTTAAGAAGGCAGACAGATAAATTATTTAGTAATCTGGTAGATCCGCTCTTAGTATGTTTGTTTGGAGAAACTGTCCATAGTGAGACAAACTATTATGTCTTATCTTTAGCTTATTTTTATTTTTCTCCCTATGTTCTATGACATTTTAAATCGGGTTTTCCCCCCTCTTTCTTTCCGTTTGAATTAAGTTAGTTAGAAGGATAAAGATATTTGTTTCATATGCTTCTTTTAATGACGCTATTGTTAAACTAACAAGTTAGTCTGTGCTTTCGATATGGTTAAGCTTAGCCAGCCAGTTCTGTGTTGAGACGGCTCTGACTCTTTTATACTTACATGTGCTGAAGAAGAATTGTTTAGACTTGTATTTTAAGAAATCGTTTAGTATGGTAAAATATATGGGGACAACCTCATACTTGTAGGTAGAAAGAACTGGGTATTTCACTTGGAGGTAGAATTGTCACTGACATATTTGCATTTCTCTTTTGTTTCTGTTCTTCCCACTTTGTAGCCACCCCTTCCCCTCTTTAATGTATCTACGCTTGTGCCTTTTCTCGTTGTAGTTAAAATCAATAAAAATTATAAAACTGCGTAAACAATGTAACTTAACAATTATCATTATTAAATATAATTTTAACCTCTAACTTAAATGTTATTCAACTAAATAGCAAGAAATGAGAGTGAAAAGGAAAGGTTGCATCATTGCTTAGTTCTTGTTGCTCTTTCTTACATACCCAAGGAAATGCGACTGCCACTTTGGAGTCAGGAAGCAACTTTAGCCAAGGTTTGTGGAGGGATATTTTGTCACCCTCTGGGCATGCAACAAAGGTAGTCTTGAATCCCCGGCATTTTGCAGGGGGTTGGACTAGATTACCCAAGAGGTCAGTCCAATTCTATGATTCTGTGAACATGTGAAGTTTCCTTACACTGAATCAGATCCCCGGTCCCTTGGAGTCAGTATCATCTACTCAGTCCAGCATTGGCTCTCCAGGGTCTCAGGCAGAGTCTTTCATTTCACCTCCTACCTGATCCTTTTCATGGGAGATGCTGGGGATTGAACCTGGGACCTTCTGCATGCAAAGGAGATGCTCTGCCAGGGAGCTCCAGCCCCTCCCCAAGTGGTGGGAAAGGCCTCAAAATGATGCATTCAATATTTGGATTCATTCCTCCTCCTAGTGGCAGTAAGTTGCACCTTTGGTACTCTTGAAAGATCCTTACCCAGAGAGGCCACGTTCCCATAGTTCTCCAGCGTGACTTCCCTATACAGAGCTCTTTGTCCCGGATCCAGCAGGGCCCACTCTGCCTCCGTGAAAGAGACGGACACCTCCTCCAAGGAAAAGGGACACTGGAAGAAAAAGAAGATTCCCTCCTCTTCAGAGATCTCACACTGGAAGGGAGTCGTCTGGGAAGGTAGAGAAAATAATGCTTGGGATGGGTAAATGCAACAAGATTCAAAGGATCTCTCTCACGGACCCCTTGGTGAAACTGAAGGAGCAAAAACTCCCCTGAGAAAGGAGGAGGGACCCAGGCTGTGCCCCCCCTGCTCATCTCACCTACCTGGATTGGAGGTGCAGCGACTGTTCCCACACCTTGGAAAAGACAACGGCTCAACAGCATCTCTTCACTGCCAGTTCCTGAGACAAGGAGGGAGGGAGGGTGTTGGCTTGTTTGTTTCCTGGTTCACACACACACTATCCTCAGGGTTGTGAAACGTTCTGCTATCTATACTCAACTCGTTTTTAAAATACTTTTTGCTACGTTCTGAGAGAGGCAGAAGAGAAACACCAGGGACCGATGAGCCTTAGGAATTATAAATACTACCAATGTATTTCAGACTTCCATCAGAGTTGTATTTGCTCTACAAGGAGGGAAATGAGGAGTGGAAATGCAATAGCATGAGATAGCACCATCCTGTTGGACCAGACATGACTAGAACAATTCTGGGGACTGGAGGGTCATAGGAATGAGCTTTCAGAGAGTCTCTGGGGTGTGCTGAATGGGATATGTTTTAGTTATTGTTACTGTAACTTTTTGATGTTGTAAGCCGCCCTGAGCCTGCCTTGCAGGATAGGGCGGGGTATAAATCGCAAATTAAATTTAAATTAAACTAGGTTTTCAGCCTGACACAACTTCAACATGACATCACACCTGTCCCAAGTCCCACCCCAAGATCCTCCCCAAAGCACCTGCAAATGCTGGGCCAGAGCCTGCCATCCCTACTCCAAACCTTGCTGCCTGCAGCAGCCGCCCAGATGACCCTTCAAGCACGAACACTGAAGCAACATTTTCCCATTCTTATTGGCCCCAGGGACTGGTTTTCAGAGCTCTGCTCCCCCAGAAGGTGGAGGGTCGCTTTCGAGGTTTTTCCTGCCTTCCCCTCCCCAGGGAATCTGAGATCTTTTAGGGAAGGAAGGTGAGAGATGAATTTTTAGTTATGGGATAAATGGTCCTCCAGGAGTTTGTCTGATCTTTTAGAGACATCACAGTGTGTGGATATTGAGTGCCACCAATTAACTCTGTGTTGCCCATAGAAATCTGCATTTCCCCCCCTGACGTGACCTCTCTACCCGTCACATTCACAGGCTCCCCAGGCACAAGGAGTCCTTACCACAGGAGAGGGCATCTTGGGCACGCTCCACCGCCTGCACCCTCTGCCCCTGCTCCAATGAAGCTCCTTCTGCCTCAGGGATTGCAGCTTCCATCTCCAAAGGTGTTCCCTGCATGTGAAACAGCAGCCAGGGAGAGGGGTAAGAGATGGGATGGAAAAGAGACCAAGGAATGGATCCTGCTCCACTCCCAGATTCTACACCCTCCTCTCAGCAGATCTGATGAGTTATCTGCAGGGGTCAGAAATTTTCTAGCAGAAGAGGCTCTACACAATTATCTGGCAAGGAATCTTTAAGATAAGGTGAGATATTGCTGCTTGAATTACACACACCTGGAGGGAATCCCCTCACCTGTCCTGCCTGCCTCTTCTCCTCTGCCTGACTCAGGAGGAAACCTTCGGCCAGGGCCACCGCCTGGGAACTGGTCTCCGGCCCACATCCTCTGACCCAGCCCTGCATTTCCTGGGGCAGGAGAGTCAGGAACTGCTCCAGGATCACCAGGTCCAGGATCTGCTTCTTGGTGTGCCTCTCCAGCTTCAGCCACTGGTTGCAAAGTCCATGGAGCTGGCTGCAAACCTTTCGGGGCCCATCAGCCTCATGGTAGCGGAACTGCCAGAAGTGTTGGTATAGCACATCTGAGGTCATGGTGTCCTTAGCCAAGATCTCTGGCACAGATGATTCCCAGAATTCAGCACCACTTCCAAGTTGGATGGGATGGAGGCTCTTTCTTGTCTTGTGAGTTCCAGGTCCTTCTGGGTCCTGCACTTCCATCTCCTTCCATTTCTCTTGGCCCGCCTCTGTCTTTTAAAAGTTGCCTTTATTCACTCGGCTCTGAAGAGCGGCTTCTCCCTAACGGGACAGAGAGAGACAGACAGGAGTGTGTCAGAAGGAGGAAACGTATAAACACACACAGAAACATTCAGACTTATGTATGCATATATACTGTAAATACAACCTCCACTCCCCAAAAGAAGCAAGGAATATACCACAAGTCCATCAAGGTAATTATCAGTTTTCTCCCGGCTCCATATTCCAGCCCCCCCGAAAGAAGGACTATTTTCCAGAGTCCAGACTACTTGGAATGAAGTCTACGCCAAGACCTTGGGCACCTTTGCATGGCTACTAATTATCTCAGTGGTGCCCTGCTGGAGATGCAAGTTGGGGGAAGAGTCAGCCAAAATACCTGCCATGTGACCAGCCAATCAGCATGAATGAATCAGCACATCTGATCCCATCTGGGATTCCTTTCTGAGCCTCCTGACACCCACCCCCCCCCGCAGGCAGGTTTCTTATTCTTGTCCGCATCTCCCTTAAGAAGATCTGAACCCTCCCCTCCTGGGCCTGGGCCTTGGTGCTTCTCCCTGTTGTGCTGCCTGGGGGTTTGTACCTCTCTCGCCTGGCAAAAGATGCCCTTCCGCCCACCCTAACCCCAGTGCAGGAGGAAGAATCTGGCCTCATGTTACGGCTGCCTCTGCCAAGTGAGCTGTGGAGGGATGGGACAGGGGTGATGTGTTTGGAGCAGGCGTGTTCCCTCCCCGTGTGCCCACTCTGCAAAACACGGGTGCAGGAGGGGACTCAAACCCACATCTGTGGATCTCCCTGTTGTGTTTTCATGTCATGATCCTCACAGTGATGGATTTTTGTGTGCCATTTGTTCCTTGTGCATTGGGCGTGTGGCCACATTGGTATGCTCCACCCCTCTCTGCCTGTCAGCGAGCAGCCTTATGCTGTGGTTGGTGGGTGTTGGTGGTGTTTCTAGGAGCACCAGTGCTGTTGCTAGGCTCTCTGTCACTTGGCAACAGAGGAATCTAAAATGTTCCTCTCTTCTGTTAGTGGAAGCCCCAGCTGTACACTGGGCCCACATCAGGGGCTTAGGAGGGGGCTGCAGCCAATTCCAGTGCAGGCTGGACTTCCTTTCCCCCAACCCACCCCCCTGTCTTAGCTCACCCCACTCCCCAAAAGGCCTGCTTCCCTTCTTGATTTGCGGAATGAAAATGACCAGCAAGAGAATGTCAGTTTCATATATTTAAGAACATAAGAGAAGCCATGTTGGATCAGGCCAGTGGCCCCTCCAGTCCAACACTCTGTGTCACACAGTGGCAAAAAACCTCCCACTGGTCCACCAGTGGGGCCAAGACACTAGAAGCCCTCCAACTGTGCCCCCCCAAAGCACCAAGATTACAGAGCCTCACTGCCCCAGACATAAGAACATAAGAGAAGCCACGCTGGATCAGGCCAGTGGCCCATCCAGTCCAACACTCTGAGTCACATAAGAACATAAGAGAAGCCCTGTTGGATCAGGCCAGTGGCCCCTCCAGTCCCACACTCTGTGTCACATAAGAACATAAGAGAAGCCATGTTGGATCAGGCCAGTGGCCCCTCCAGTCCCACACTCTGTGTCACATAAGAACATAAGAGAAGCCATGTTGGATCAGGCCAATGGCCCATCCAGTCCAACACTCTGAGTCACATAAGAACATAAGAGAAGCCCTGTTGGATCAGGCCAGTGGCCCCTTCAGTCCAACACTCTGAGTCACATAAGAACATAAGAGAAGCCCTGTTGGATCAGGCCAAAGACCCCTCCAGTCCAACACTCTGTGTCACATAAGAACATAAGAGAAGCCCTGTTGGATCAGGCCAGTGGCCCATCCAGTCCAACACTCTGAGTCACATAAGAACATAAGAGAAGCCCTGTTGGATCAGGCCAGTGGCCCATCCAGTCCAACACTCTGAGTCACATAAGAACATAAGAGAAGCCACGCTGGATCAGGCCAGTGGCCCATCCAGTCCAACACTCTGTGTCACATAAGAACATAAGAGAAGCCACGCTGGATCAGGCCAGTGGCCCCTCCAGTCCAACACTCTGTGTCACATAAGAACATAAGAGAAGCCATGTTGGATCAGGCCAGTGGCCCCTCCAGTCCAACACTCTGAGTCACATAAGAACATAAGAGAAGCCCTGTTGGATCAGGCCAGTGGCCCCTCCAGTCCAACACTCTGTGTCACATAAGAACATAAGAGAAGCCATGTTGGATCAGGCCAGTGGCCCATCCAGTCCAACACTCTGTGTCACATAAGAACATAAGAGAAGCCATGTTGGATCAGGCCAGTGGCCCCTCCAGTCCAACAGTCTGAGTCACATAAGAACATAACAGAAGCCCTGTTGGATCAGGCCAGTGGCCCCTCCAGTCCAACACTGAGTCACATAAGAACATAAGAGAAGCCCTGTTGGATCAGGCCAAAGACCCCTCCAGTCCAACACTCTGAGTCACATAAGAACATAAGAGAAGCCCTGTTGGATCAGGCCAGTGGCCCCTTCAGTCCAACACTCTGAGTCACATAAGAACATAAGAGAAGCCCTGTTGGATCAGGCCAAAGACCCCTCCAGTCCAACACTCTGTGTCACATAAGAACATAAGAGAAGCCCTGTTGGATCAGGCCAGTGGCCCCTCCAGTCCAACACTCTGTGTCACATAAGAACATAAGAGAAGCCATGTTGGATCAGGCCAGTGGCCCCTTCAGTCCAACACTCTGAGTCACATAAGAACATAAGAGAAGCCCTGTTGGATCAGGCCAAAGACCCCTCCAGTCCAACACTCTGTGTCACATAAGAACATAAGAGAAGCCCTGTTGGATCAGGCCAGTGGCCCCTCCAGTCCAACACTCTGAGTCACATAAGAACATAAGAGAAGGCCTGTTGGATCAGGCCAGTGGCCCCTCCAGTCCAACACTCTGTGTCACATAAGAACATAAGAGAAGCCCTGTTGGATCAGGCCAGTGGCCCCTCCAGTCCAACACTCTGAGTCACATAAGAACATAAGAGAAGCCCTGTTGGATCAGGCCAATGGCCCCTCCAGTCCAACACTCTGTGTCACATAAGAACATAAGAGAAGCCCTGTTGGATCAGGCCAGTGGCCCATCCAGTCCAACACTCTGAGTCACATAAGAACATAAGAGAAGCCCTGTTGGATCAGGCCAAAGACCCCTCCAGTCCAACACTCTGTGTCACATAAGAACATAAGAGAAGCCCTGTTGGATCAGGCCAGTGGCCCCTCCAGTCCAACACTCTGAGTCACATAAGAACATAAGAGAAGCCCTGTTGGATCAGGCCAAAGTCCCCTCCAGTCCAACACTCTGTGTCACATAAGAACATAAGAGAAGCCCTGTTGGATCAGGCCAGTGGCCCATCCAGTCCAACACTCTGTGTCACATAAGAACATAAGAGAAGCCCTGTTGGATCAGGCCAAAGTCCCCTCCAGTCCAACACTCTGTGTCACATAAGAACATAAGAGAAGCCCTGTTGGATCAGGCCAGTGGCCCCTCCAGTCCAACACTCTGTGTCACATAAGAACATAAGAGAAGCCATGTTGGATCAGGCCAGTGGCCCCTTCAGTCCAACACTCTGAGTCACATAAGAACATAAGAGAAGCCCTGTTGGATCAGGCCAAAGACCCCTCCAGTCCAACACTCTGTGTCACATAAGAACATAAGAGAAGCCCTGTTGGATCAGGCCAGTGGCCCCTCCAGTCCAACACTCTGAGTCACATAAGAACATAAGAGAAGGCCTGTTGGATCAGGCCAAAGACCCCTCCAGTCCAACACTCTGTGTCACATAAGAACATAAGAGAAGCCCTGTTGGATCAGGCCAGTGGCCCCTCCAGTCCAACACTCTGAGTCACATAAGAACATAAGAGAAGGCCTGTTGGATCAGGCCAGTGGCCCCTCCAGTCCAACACTCTGTGTCACATAAGAACATAAGAGAAGCCCTGTTGGATCAGGCCAGTGGCCCCTCCAGTCCAACACTCTGAGTCACATAAGAACATAAGAGAAGCCCTGTTGGATCAGGCCAATGGCCCCTCCAGTCCAACACTCTGTGTCACATAAGAACATAAGAGAAGCCCTGTTGGATCAGGCCAGTGGCCCATCCAGTCCAACACTCTGAGTCACATAAGAACATAAGAGAAGCCCTGTTGGATCAGGCCAAAGACCCCTCCAGTCCAACACTCTGTGTCACATAAGAACATAAGAGAAGCCCTGTTGGATCAGGCCAGTGGCCCCTCCAGTCCAACACTCTGAGTCACATAAGAACATAAGAGAAGCCCTGTTGGATCAGGCCAAAGTCCCCTCCAGTCCAACACTCTGTGTCACATAAGAACATAAGAGAAGCCCTGTTGGATCAGGCCAGTGGCCCCTCCAGTCCAACACTCTGTGTCACATAAGAACATAAGAGAAGCCCTGTTGGATCAGGCCAGTGGCCCCTCCAGTCCAACACTCTGAGTCACATAAGAACATAAGAGAAGCCCTGTTGGATCAGGCCAATGGCCCCTCCAGTCCAACACTCTGTGTCACATAAGAACATAAGAGAAGCCCTGTTGGATCAGGCCAGTGGCCCATCCAGTCCAACACTCTGAGTCACATAAGAACATAAGAGAAGCCCTGTTGGATCAGGCCAAAGACCCCTCCAGTCCAACACTCTGTGTCACATAAGAACATAAGAGAAGCCCTGTTAGATCAGGCCAGTGGCCCATCCAGTCCAACACTCTGTGTCACATAAGAACATAAGAGAAGCCCTGTTGGATCAGGCCAGCGGCCCCTCCAGTCCAGCACTCTGTGTCACATAAGAACATAAGAGAAGCCCTGTTGGATCAGGCCAGTGGCCCCTCCAGTCCAACACTCTGAGTCACATAAGAACATAAGAGAAGCCCTGTTGGATCAGGCCAATGGCCCCTCCAGTCCAACACTCTGTGTCACATAAGAACATAAGAGAAGCCCTGTTGGATCAGGCCAGTGGCCCATCCAGTCCAACACTCTGAGTCACATAAGAACATAAGAGAAGCCCTGTTGGATCAGGCCAATGGCCCCTCCAGTCCAACACTCTGTGTCACATAAGAACATAAGAGAAGCCCTGTTGGATCAGGCCAGTGGCCCATCCAGTCCAACACTCTGAGTCACATAAGAACATAAGAGAAGCCCTGTTGGATCAGGCCAAAGACCCCTCCAGTCCAACACTCTGTGTCACATAAGAACATAAGAGAAGCCCTGTTAGATCAGGCCAGTGGCCCATCCAGTCCAACACTCTGCGTCACATAAGAACATAAGAGAAGCCCTGCTGGATCAGGCCAGTGGCCCATCCAGTCCAACACTCTGCATCACATAAGAACATAAGAGAAGCCCTGTTGGATCAGGCCAGTGGCCCATCCAGTCCAACACTCTGTGTCACATAAGAACATAAGAGAAGCCCTGTTGGATCAGGCCAGCGGCCCCTCCAGTCCAGCACTCTGTGTCACATAAGGACATAAGATAAGCCCTGTTGGATCAGGTCAGTGGCCCATCCAGTCCAACACTCTGTGTCACAGAAGAACATAAGAGAAGCCCTGTTGGATCAGGCCAATGGCCCCTCCAGTCCAACACTCTGTGTCACATAAGAACATAAGAGAAGCCCTGTTGGATCAGGCCAGTGGCCCCTCCAGTCCAACACTCTGTGTCACATAAGGACATAAGAGAAGCCTTGTTGGATCAGGCCAGTGGCCCCTCCAGTCCAACACTCTGAGTCACATAAGAACATAAGAGAAGCCCTGTTGGATCAGGCCAGTGGCCCCTCCAGTCCAACACTCTGTGTCACATAAGAACATAAGAGAAGCCCTGTTGGATCAGGCCAGTGGCCCCTCCAGTCCAACACTCTGTGTCACATAAGGACATAAGAGAAGCCTTGTTGGATCAGGCCAGTGGCCCCTCCAGTCCAACACTCTGAGTCACATAAGAACATAAGAGAAGCCCTGTTGGATCAGGCCAATGGCCCCTCCAGTCCAACACTCTGTGTCACATAAGAACATAAGAGAAGCCCTGTTGGATCAGGCCAGTGGCCCATCCAGTCCAACACTCTGAGTCACATAAGAACATAAGAGAAGCCCTGTTGGATCAGGCCAAAGACCCCTCCAGTCCAACACTCTGTGTCACATAAGAACATAAGAGAAGCCCTGTTGGATCAGGCCAGTGGCCCCTCCAGTCCAACACTCTGAGTCACATAAGAACATAAGAGAAGCCCTGTTGGATCAGGCCAAAGTCCCCTCCAGTCCAACACTCTGTGTCACATAAGAACATAAGAGAAGCCCTGTTGGATCAGGCCAGTGGCCCCTCCAGTCCAACACTCTGTGTCACATAAGAACATAAGAGAAGCCCTGTTGGATCAGGCCAGTGGCCCCTCCAGTCCAACACTCTGAGTCACATAAGAACATAAGAGAAGCCCTGTTGGATCAGGCCAATGGCCCCTCCAGTCCAACACTCTGTGTCACATAAGAACATAAGAGAAGCCCTGTTGGATCAGGCCAGTGGCCCATCCAGTCCAACACTCTGAGTCACATAAGAACATAAGAGAAGCCCTGTTGGATCAGGCCAAAGACCCCTCCAGTCCAACACTCTGTGTCACATAAGAACATAAGAGAAGCCCTGTTAGATCAGGCCAGTGGCCCATCCAGTCCAACACTCTGTGTCACATAAGAACATAAGAGAAGCCCTGTTGGATCAGGCCAGCGGCCCCTCCAGTCCAGCACTCTGTGTCACATAAGAACATAAGAGAAGCCCTGTTGGATCAGGCCAGTGGCCCCTCCAGTCCAACACTCTGAGTCACATAAGAACATAAGAGAAGCCCTGTTGGATCAGGCCAATGGCCCCTCCAGTCCAACACTCTGTGTCACATAAGAACATAAGAGAAGCCCTGTTGGATCAGGCCAGTGGCCCATCCAGTCCAACACTCTGAGTCACATAAGAACATAAGAGAAGCCCTGTTGGATCAGGCCAATGGCCCCTCCAGTCCAACACTCTGTGTCACATAAGAACATAAGAGAAGCCCTGTTGGATCAGGCCAGTGGCCCATCCAGTCCAACACTCTGAGTCACATAAGAACATAAGAGAAGCCCTGTTGGATCAGGCCAAAGACCCCTCCAGTCCAACACTCTGTGTCACATAAGAACATAAGAGAAGCCCTGTTAGATCAGGCCAGTGGCCCATCCAGTCCAACACTCTGCGTCACATAAGAACATAAGAGAAGCCCTGCTGGATCAGGCCAGTGGCCCATCCAGTCCAACACTCTGCATCACATAAGAACATAAGAGAAGCCCTGTTGGATCAGGCCAGTGGCCCATCCAGTCCAACACTCTGTGTCACATAAGAACATAAGAGAAGCCCTGTTGGATCAGGCCAGCGGCCCCTCCAGTCCAGCACTCTGTGTCACATAAGGACATAAGATAAGCCCTGTTGGATCAGGTCAGTGGCCCATCCAGTCCAACACTCTGTGTCACAGAAGAACATAAGAGAAGCCCTGTTGGATCAGGCCAATGGCCCCTCCAGTCCAACACTCTGTGTCACATAAGAACATAAGAGAAGCCCTGTTGGATCAGGCCAGTGGCCCCTCCAGTCCAGCACTCTGTGTCACATAAGAACATAAGAGAAGCCCTGTTAGATCAGGCCAGTGGCCCATCCAGTCCAACACTCTGTGTCACATAAGAACATAAGAGAAGCCCTGTTAGATCAGGCCAGTGGCCCATCCAGTCCAACACTCTGCGTCACATAAGAACATAAGAGAAGCCCTGCTGGATCAGGCCAGTGGCCCATCCAGTCCAACACTCTGCATCACATAAGAACATAAGAGAAGCCCTGTTAGATCAGGCCAATGGCCCCTCCAGTCCAACACTCTGTGTCACATAAGAACATAAGAGAAGCCCTGTTAGATCAGGCCAGTGGCCCATCCAGTCCAACACTCTGCGTCACATAAGAACATAAGAGAAGCCCTGCTGGATCAGGCCAGTGGCCCATCCAGTCCAACACTCTGCATCACATAAGAACATAAGAGAAGCCCTGTTGGATCAGGCCAGTGGCCCATCCAGTCCAACACTCTGTGTCACATAAGAACATAAGAGAAGCCCTGTTGGATCAGGCCAGCGGCCCCTCCAGTCCAGCACTCTGTGTCACATAAGGACATAAGATAAGCCCTGTTGGATCAGGTCAGTGGCCCATCCAGTCCAACACTCTGTGTCACAGAAGAACATAAGAGAAGCCCTGTTGGATCAGGCCAGTGGCCCCTCCAGTCCAACACTCTGTGTCACATAAGAACATAAGAGAAGCCCTGTTGGATCAGGCCAGCGGCCCCTCCAGTCCAGCACTCTGTGTCACATAAGGACATAAGAGAAGCCCTGTTGGATCAGGCCAGTGGCCCATCCAGTCCAACACTCTGTGTCACAGAAGAACATAAGAGAAGCCCTGTTGGATCAGGCCAATGGCCCCTCCAGTCCAACACTCTGTGTCACATAAGAACATAAGAGAAGCCCTGTTGGATCAGGCCAGTGGCCCCTCCAGTCCAACACTCTGTGTCACATAAGAACATAAGAGAAGCCCTGTTGGATCAGGCCAGTGGCCCCTCCAGTCCAACACTCTGTGTCACATAAGGACATAAGAGAAGCCTTGTTGGATCAGGCCAGTGGCCCCTCCAGTCCAACACTCTGAGTCCCAAGCACCAAGATTACAGAGCATCACTGCCCCAGACAGAAATCAGTTTCCCCGGGAGAAAATGGCTGCACGGGAGGGAGCTGGCCAACGAAGGACAACCATGGCATGGCATGATCCCCGCCTCCCTCCCTCCCAAGAACTAAAAGCTTATTCTCCCCCCCCCCACCCCCCTTATGTCTTCCCTGACTTACTTCCAAGAAAACTTTCCCAGGATCCGGATGTTTTGCAAGGCTTTTCCCTCCTGCTGCTCCATGCAGCTCCCCCCCCACAAGCCCTCCTTCAGGCTGAAGGAAACCCCTCCCCCAGGAAGAGCCCCCTTCCTCTCCTGCCTCCCCCCCTCCTTGCACCGCCTCTCTAGCAAGCAGCCCGGCGGTCTTAACCCTTTCAGTGCTGCAGAGGAGGGAGAAAGCGGTCCAAAAGGCGCTTCAGCCTGGTCGTACCCCCCCCTCTTAGAATAAGGACCGTAAAACTCAATGGGAGGATGAAAGGGGGGAGGGGCTAGTGAAGATGAGATCAGGCTCTTTTTTAAACAGGCCGTGTAGTGTTTCTTTTGCCCCCCCCCCCAAGAGAAAACCTCTTTGGATCTCCTGGCCCTTTCTTGCATGTCCAGGGAAATGCTGAATTCGATTGATGCACAGCTGGTGGGGGATAGCCAGGGGGCTGCAGGTGAAGGACTGCCCCCCCCCCCATTATCCCTGCTGAGGGACCCCAGGGTGGAGGAAGGGGGGTTCTCCGCCCGCAGGGTCTCTGCCAGGCTGGGCAATCTCCCGGTGGGGCCTGGAGTCTCCAGATAATAGCAGGGGTGGCCAACGGTAGCTCTCCAGATGTTTTTTGCCTACAACTCCCATCAGCCCCAGCCAGTATGGCCAATGGCTGGGGCTGATGGGAGTTGTAGGCAAAAAACATCTGGGGAGCTACCGTGTCTCTAGGGCAGAATACCTGCTGGAGGACCCTCCCCTCCTCTGAAATTCCCCCACTCAGAGTCAGCCATTTCCACTCCGCCCATCTTCCAGGAGCTCCCCCCAGGGCCCTTCCTCCTCCTCTCCACTACGCACCTGCCCATCCTGCAAGGTAGACCCGTTCAAGAGGGAAGCCTTGGCCCAAGGAGAGCCAAACTCAGCCCTTCCAAACCTGAAGTATTCTCTCCCTCCACCATCTTCTCAGGGCCCTTCTGAAGAACTCTTCCCTTTGCTGGGGTTGCCAAGTTCAGGTTGGGGAACACCTGGAGATGGGAGGATGGGCTCAATGGGGCCTTGATGCTAGAGTCCCCCCCCCCCTCTGCAGTCGCCCTTTCCCAGTGAGGGGAGGGGGGGCTGAGATCAGCACTGTCATTCCGGAAGATCGCCAGGCCCTCCCTGGAGGTGGGCAATCCTGTCTCAATAGAGGCACAGATTCCCACAATCCTCCCCCTTGGGCACCCTATCTTTTCCAGACCTTCCTCCCTCCCGGGTCTCCAGGCCAGGCCCTGCCATGAGTGCAAGCGGAGTGGTCCAAAAGCAAACCAGCACCAGCAAAAGGGGAGTGAACCAGACTCTGCTCCCCCCCCCCCCCCGCCAAAGATAGGCTGCCCTTCCCTTGATTTTGCACAAATTGCCCCATGTTTAATTTAGGGTTGTCAGGTATGTCAGTTTCAAAGGAAACTCTCTTTGGGAAATAGCTGGGAGGGATTTTATAGTCACCGTTTGCATCTTAAATAGAGTGATCCGTTTGCCATCTTCTGTCCAGAGCTTTTGGCAGGATTTTAAAGCTGCCAGCTATAAGGATGTTTGGTTTCGTGCACCAAAGCTGACCCGTCTTTTCCCCAATGGAGGTCTCCTGCATGCAGCGTCTTATGGGTCACACCTGCTGTGCAGACGAGGGATGGGACCCAGCAAAGCTTTCTGTCTGGCTTGACAGAAAGGGTAGAAGCAGATAGAAAGCCAAATATGCAATCATTCTACGGCAGGGGTGTCAAAACTCATTCGTTATGAGGGCAGGATCTGACATAAATGAGACCTTGTTGGGCTGAGCCATGTCTGGCCGGGCCGTGTGTGTACCTATTTAAGATTGGGTGGCAGAGACATAAACTTTTTGAAGGACACAGACAAACACAATAAAAGATTTTTGTAAAAACAAAACCAAAAAAACCCTAAAATTAAAACATGCTTAAAACTTTAGCACGCGTTGGTCTTAAAGGGGCTTTCTTTGTATCTCGGCCATGGGATCAAGGGAACTGGGCAAAGGAAGCTGTGGTTCTATCCTTCCTTCCCCAGGGGACCAGGAGGGGGAGGAGCCTCAGCCAACAGAAGGAAGAGAGGCTTGGCTCAGTAGCTCTGCTGTGCAATTGAGAGAACCTGGCAAAGGAATTTTACCCTCTCCTCTTCCTGCCCAAGGGAGGGGCCTCAGCCAATGGAGAACATAAAGACTTTGCTCTGTAGCTCCTTTGCGACTGAGCAATTCTTGCAAAGCAAGCTGTGATGCAGAAGGAAGCAAGAGAGAGGGAGACGGAAGCAGATGATAACCAGTTCCTCGGTGGCCTGATAGGAGCCCTCCGGGGGCCTGATTCAGCCCCAGGCCACTTGTTTGACACCCCTGCTCTAAAGCATCTTTAGTGTGCTTATTAGAAGTGTGTGAAGTTTAAACCCACGCAAGTCACAGTTGAATGAACGGGATAATAGGACACAGCTGTAATCAGACTCTAATTCTGCACAGGGGAAGAGACCTACAAATATACTCCAGCTCTCAGCCATCCTACAGCACTGCAGAAATATCTGGAATGTGTTTCCCCCCCCCCTTAATTGGTGGTGGGGGAATGCGAGTAGGTAGCCTCACCTAGGGCACCAAATTGCCTGGCACTGCCCCTGGCTGCACATGGAGGAGGAAAGGGGAATCAAACCAGTTCTCCCACAGTGCTCTCTTCTTGGGGACCCTAGATAAAGCTCTTCTTCCTCGTCATGCCAGGGAGCTGTCTCCTCACAGGCACTTCCGCACTTCCTACTGCCTCCCTGTATGCCAGAATCTTCCCCCACAGTAACCTCAATTTCAGCAGTACCCCTTGATGTTCTTGTCTTCTTCCCTGCCTTTTCCATACTGACTCTCCAAAATAATAACCTCATTCTCTGAGCCAGAGAGTGCATTGTTCATAGACTCAGTTGTGGACAGAGGCCTCGATCCCCTTAAACTGCCACCCTGTCAAAGAGCCCAAGCCGGGGCTTTCTGCATCTTCAACGACAGGCGTTGACAACAAACCAGACCACAACAAAATAGAGGTTTATTAAATTCTTAAAGATGACAACATTGGATTTATATCCCGCCCTTCTCTCTGAATCAGAGACTCAGAGTGGCTTCCAATCTCCTACATCTTCTCCCCCGACAACAGACACCCTGTGAGGTGGGTGGGCTGAGAGGGCTCTCACAGCAGCTGCCCTTTCAAGGACAGGCTCAGAGCGGCCTACACTCTCCTTTCCCTTCCTCCCCCACAACAGACACCCTGTGAGGTGGGTGGGGCTAAGAGGGCTCTCACAGCAGCTGCCCTTTCAAGGACAGAGGCTCAGAGCGGCCTACACTCTCCTTTCCCTTCCTCCCCCACAACAGACACCCTGTGAGGTGGGTGGGGCTAAGAGGGCTCTCACAGCAGCTGCCCTTTCAAGGACAGGCTCAGAGCGGCCTACAATCTCCTTTCCCTTCCTCCCCGACAACAGACACCCTGTGAGGTGGGTGGGGCTGAGAGGGCTCTCACAGCAGCTGCCCTTTCAAGGACAGGCTCAGAGCGGCCTACAATCTCCTTTCTCTTCCTCCCCCACAACAGACACCCTGTGAGGTGGGTGGGGCTGAGAGGGCTCTCACAGCAGCTGCCCTTTCAAGGACAGAGGCTCAGAGCGGCCTACACTCTCCTTTCCCTTCCTCCCCCACAACAGACACCCTGTGAGGTGGGTGGGGCTGGAGAGGGCTCTCCCAGCAGCTGCCCTTTCAAGGACAATCTCTGCCAGAGCTATGGTTGACCCAAGGCCATGCTAGCAGATGCAAGTGGAGGAGTGGAGAATCGAACCCGGTTCTCCCAGATAAGAGTCCGCACAGTTAACCACTACACCAAACTGGCTCTCTCTAAAGAACAATATTGATATCAGTCTGATTATCTGCTGCTGGTGAATTGGACCCTCCCTGCTATGAATGAACATTCCTTTTGTGTCAGTTGAGAAGCGCTACTGTTTCTCCCCATGCGTGGGATCATTGATTCAGCTGAAGAGTGCCACTCTTAATGAATCTTCTCTCACACTCCGAGCACTCAAAAGGTTTCTCCCCTCTGGATTCACCAATGCCGTAGTCTGTCCTTGCTTCTTCTGGGTTCTGTCCCATTGCCTGCTCCCCTTACCCTCATCGGGCTGCACGGGAGAACAGCTGCCACTGCAGTAAAGGAGTCTGATGGGCCAACAGCTCTTCAGCAAGTTCAGTGTATGATTGTGGTGGTGGTGGAGGGGAGAGTGGTCTCATTCATTGGGATGGTGTCTCTCTATCATGAAAGCCTCCCTTAGGGCAATTTCCAAGTTCAGGGGCGGCGAGCCATGGACGGACACTGAAGATTCGAAAGGTTATCTCTTGTGTCTCTTTCCACACTCTGTGCATTCAAAAGGTTTCTCCCCTGTGTGGGTTCTCAGATGCCTTTGAAGACTGCCACTCGTACCAAATCTCATTCCACACTCAAAGCATTCAAAAGGCTTCTCCCCTGTGTGGGTTCTCTAATGATATTGAAGACTGCCACTATGACTGAATCTCTTTCCACACTCTGAACATTCAAAAGGCTTCTCCCCTGTGTGGGTTCTCTGATGATATTGAAGATTGCCACTCTGACTGAATCTCTTTCCACACTCTGAGCATTCAAAAGGCTTCTCCCCTTTGTGGGTCTTCTGATGACGTTGAAGACTGCCACTCATACCAAATCTCTGTCCACACTTTGAGCACTCAAAAGGTTTCTCCCTTGTGTGGGTTCTCTGATGCCTTTGAAGATGGCCATTCATACTAAATCTCATTCCACACTTCAAGCATTCAAAAAGCTTCTCCCGTATGTGGGTCTCCTGATGATATTGAAGACTGCCACTCGTACCAAATCTCATTCCACACTCAAAGCATTCAAAAGGCTTCTCCCCTGTGTGGGTTCTCTAATGATATTGAAGACTACCACTATGACTGAATCTCTTTCCACACTCTGAACATTCAAAAGGCTTCTCCCCTGTGTGGGTTCTCCGATGCGTTTGAAGACTGCCATTCTGACTGAATCTCTTTCCACACTCTGAACATTCAAAAGGCTTCTCCCCTGTGTGGGTTCTCTGATGCTTTTGAAGATGGCCATTCATACTAAATCTCATTCCACACTCAAAGCATTCAAAAGGCTTCTCCCCTGTGTGGGTTCTCTGATGCTGTTGAAGATTACCACTCTGATCATTCAAAAGGCTTCTCCCCTGTGTGGGTTCTCTGATGATATTGAAGACTGCCACTATGACTGAATCTCTTTCCACACTCTGAACATTCAAAAGGCTTCTCCCCTGTGTGGGTTCTCCGATGCGTTTGAAGACTGCCATTCTGACTGAATCTCTTTCCACACTCTGAGCATTCAAAAGGCTTCTCCCCTGTGTGGGTTCTCTGATGCTTTTGAAGATAGCCACTCATAGTAAATCTCTTCCCACACTCTGGGCATTCAAAAGGCTTCTCCCCTGTATGGGTTCTCTGATGCCTTTGAAGACTGCTACTCCTATTAAATCTCTTTCCACACTCCAAGCATTCAAAAGGCTTCTCCCCTGTGTGGGTTCTCTGATGATTTTGAAGATTGCCATTCCGACTAAATCTCTTTCCGCATTCTGAGCATTCAAAAGGCTTCTCCCCTGTGTGGGTTCTCTGATGCGTTTGAAGATTCCCACTCCACATGAATCTTTTTCCACACTCCGAACATTCAAAAGGTTTCTCCCCTGTGCGTGTTCTCTGATGTATTTGAAGACTGTCACTCGTACTAAATCTCTTTCCACACTCCCAGCATTCAAAAGGCTTCTCCCCTGTGTGGGTTCTCTGATGCTTTTGAAGATTGCCACTCCGATTGAATCTCTTTCCACACTGTGAGCATTCAAAAGGCTTCTCCCCTGTGTGGGTCTTCTGATGATATTGAAGACTGCCACTATGACTGAATCTCTTTCCACACACTGAGCATTCAAAAGGCTTCTCTCCTGTGTGGGTTCTCTGATGATTTTGAAGATTGCCACTCCACATAAATCTCTTTCCACACTCTAAACATTCAAAAGGCTTCTCTCCTGTGTGGGTCTTCTGATGACGTTGAAGACTGCCACTCATACCAAATCTTTGTCCACACTTTGAGCACTCAAAAGGTTTCTCTCCTGTGTGGGTTCTCTGATGATATTGAAGATAACCACTCTCACTGAATCTCTTTCCACACACTGAGCATTCAAAAGGCTTCTCCCCTGTGTGGGTCCTCTGATGACACTGAAGACTGACACTCCAGAGGAATCTCTTTCCACACTTTGAGCATTCAAAAGGTTTCTCCCCTGTGTGGGTCCTCTGATGCTTTTGAAGATAACCACTCTGACTAAATCTCTTTCCACACTCTGAGCATTCAAAAGGTTTCTCCCCTGTGTGCGTTCTCTGGTGCTGTTGAAGAGTGCCGCTCCGACTGAATCTCTTTCCACACTCCGAGCATTCAAAAGATTTCTCCCCTGTGTGGGTTCTATGATGCTTTCGAAGACGGTCACAGAAACGGAATCTCTTTCCACACTGTGAGCATTCAAAAGGCTTCTCCCCTGTGTGGGTTCTCTGATGACGTTGAAGAGTGCCACTCTGACTGAATCTCTTTCCACACTCTGAGCATTCAAAAGGTTTCTCCCTTCTGTGGGTTGTCTGATGCTGTTGAAGATTACCATTGAGGCTGAATATATGTGTGGTGTCTGAGTATTCAGAATGTTTCTCCTCTCTCTTTATTCTTTGGCGCACAAGAAGCTGTGATCTATTTCTGAAATACTTTCTGCAGTGAATGGATTTACTTGCTTTCATTTTCCTGTGCTTTGGAAAATGTATGTGTCTTCCATCACATTTCTCAACCATACAGTTGCCTTTCTTTCTCTTCATTCTGCTTGTATTCCTGACATTTTCTTTCAAGTCTTCATTTTTACCTTTATCCGGCATTTCCTGATGAAGTTTCTCACCCTCCTCATTCCTCTGATCATAATCTGCTGGGATAAAAAGAGAGAAACTGTTAGCACTTGGGAAGGCTGGTAAGATCCAAAGGCATCTATGGGACTGCAGGAGGAAAGGACTGATGGCCCATTGGCTTCATCCAGCTGGACTGATCTTAGCCACCCCTCCACCTCCCCCCAAGAATATCTGGTATTTAAGGATACCTCCCCCACCCATGAAGAACTTCAGCTGAACTCTTGCCCAGAAGGAGCTTCTGAGCCTCCAGATTAAGGCCTCCCTCCCTCCTTACCCACCGGCCTGTAGGATTATGAAACTAAATGTAGTACAGAAAGGAATCAGGAATTCAGTATGGTTATTTGTGGCCTGTTGCCTTGACATAATAGTAAAGGTCACTCACTCTGAACCTGCTCATTTGGGAAGAAAATATGCTCTTGGGATCCTCTAAAACAGTGTTTCCCATTTGCAGGGTTGCAATCCAGTACTGGGCCATAGAAGATTCAATACCGGGCCACAAGAAAAGCCAAAGCTAGCCCCGCCCCCACCAAAGCTAGCCCCACCCTTGCCTTACTTCCCTCATCTCTGTGTTGTGCAGAGAAAAGCTAGCCTTGAAGACTGACACAGGCTGCAAAGCCTGAGCTCTGTTCTGCTTCCTTCCACCCCCCCGTCTCTGTGTTTTGGAGAGAGGAGCTGGGCTGCCTCTCCTTCCTTCTCCCCCCCTCCCTGTGTTTGGGAGAAAAGCTGGAGTCCAATGGCACTTGAAGTGTTCTTCAAGGTATGAGCTTTCATGTGCCTCGCAGTATCTTCTTTTGGGGAGATTTCCTCATGAGACCTGGGTGGCACAGAAGGGGGGGATGTTTTTTTCAGCTGGGAGGGGCGGGGAGTGGGCATGCCAGTAGCTATCTTTTTAACCAAATGACCCCTGGGCAGCATTGTTGTTGGCTGGGGTCATCTGATGGTAAGGCTTTTTTTTTTCTTTGTCCCCCCCTTCTTTCTTTCTTTCTTTCCTTCCCTGCAAGTGATGCTCTGACTGCATTCTTGGTGCTGGTGTGGGGGAGAGCAACAGTGGGAAGGCTTCTAGTGCCCTTGTGCCACTGGTGGACATTCTGGTGCTTTTGGGGCATTGAGAGAATTTTGGACTGGATGGTCCACTGGCCTGACCCAACATGGCTTCTCTTATGTTCTTTCTTTCCTTCCATTTCATTCCTTCCCTTTCTTTTTTAATTTCTTTCCATTTTTACTGGATGAAACTTTTCTGTTCATCATACCGTTGTTGCAGACACTGGAGCGCTGCCAATGGAACGTTGGCACCCCCAGTTGTAGCCAGCTGGCCTTTCTATGAGATTTCTGTGTGAGTGAGTGAGAATGAGAGGTGTGGGGCAGAAAGAGATTACTGGAGATTACTGCTCTTTATCTCAACAGCACTGGAAGTGATGGCACCATTTTACTGGTCCTGCTTTTATCAGCTGTCTGACACCAAAATTAAACTCCTCCTGTAGATATTAAAAAGGATGAAAGTAGTTCACTGGCTAAATATCTGCACAACAGGTTGCTTTTTTTAAAAAAAAAATTCAATTTTATTGTTAAAAAAAATGCTTCAAAGAGCCGCAGTAGATCTAGATGATGACGATGGTGTCTACATCCGCTATCGCACCGATGGCAGCCTGTTCAACCTGAGGCGACTAAAGGCCCACTCCAAGACGATGGAAAAACTCATCCGAGAGCTACTGTTTGCTGATGCTGCTGCACTCGTCTCCCACTCGGTATCAGCTCTGCAGCATATGACGTCCTGCTTAGGGGAGGGATGGTGGCTCAGTGGTAGAGCATCTGCTTGGGAAGCAGAAGGTCCCAGGTTCAATCCCCGGCATCTCCAAAAAAGGGTCGAGGCAAATAGGTGTGAAAAACCTCAGCTTGAGACCCTAGAGAGCCGCTGCCAGTCTGAGAAGACAATACTGACTTTGATGGACCAAGGGTCTGATTCAGTATAAGGCAGCTTCATATGTTCATATGTTCATATGCTTTGCAGAGGCTGCCAAGCTATTCGGCCTAGAAGTTAGTCTGAAGAAGACAGAAGTTCTCCACCAGCCTGCCCCCCAGGAAGATTATCAGCCTCTCTGCATCACTGTGGGTGAATCAGTTCTGAAGACAGTCCAGCAGTTCAGCTACCTGGGGTGCATCATCTCCTCAGATGCCAAGATTGACAAGGAAATCGACAACAGGCTGGCAAAGGCAAACCGTGCATTTGGCCGACTGCACAAAAGAGTATGGAGCAACAAGCATCTGAAAAAAGGCACAAAGATCAATGTTTACAAAGCGGTTGTGTTGACAACCCTCATCTACGGCTCCGAATCGTGGGTTTTATACCGTCATCACCTGCGACTCCATGAGCGCTTTCATCAGCGCTGCCTTCGCACCATCCTCAACATCCACTGGAGTGACTTTCTGACCAACACTGAAGTCCTCAAGAGGGCGGAGGTTACAAGCATCGAAGCACTGCTGTTGAAGACGCAGCTGCGCTGGGCAGGGTATATTTCTAGGATGGAAAACCACCGCCTTCCCAAGATTGCTCTGTATGGCGAACTTTCCACCGGCCATCGAAATAGAGGGGCATCAAAGAAGAGGTACAAGGACTCCTTGAAGAAATCCCTTGGCACCTGTCGCATCAACCATCACCAGTGGTCTGACCTAGCCTCAGATCGCAAAGCATGGAGGCACACCATCCACCAGGCTGTCTCTTCCT
The DNA here is from genome assembly GCF_032191835.1 of Heteronotia binoei. Classification (NCBI taxonomy): domain Eukaryota; kingdom Metazoa; phylum Chordata; class Lepidosauria; order Squamata; family Gekkonidae; genus Heteronotia; species Heteronotia binoei. Next base: position 6,656,516 of record NC_083227.1, on the reverse strand, counting down.
TTGAGAACGCACGCATAGCTGGTCTTGAGGACAAAAGGAGATTGAGGAAGAATCGCACTGCTACAGCACCAACCCCAAATCAGACTTTTCCCTGCAGCCACTGTGGCCGGATCTGCCTGTCCCGCATTGGTCTTGTCAGCCACCAGCGAGCCTGCAGCAGACGTGGACTACTGCACCTTCTTAAATCTTCGTTCGCGAAGTCAAGCCGAGAGAGAGAGAGAGAGAGTGAGTGAGAGTGAGAGGTGTGGGGCAGAAAGAGATTATTGGAGATTACTGCTGTATATCTTAACACCACTGGAACTGATGGCAGTATGAACTTGGCACCATTTTACTGGTCCTGGTTTTAACAGCTGTCTGACACCAAAATTAAACTCCTCCTGTAGATATTAAAAAGGATGAAAGTAGTTCACTGGCTAAATGTCTGCACAACAGGTTGCTTTTAAAGGCATGGGAAACACAGCCAGTAAAAAGCTGCAAGTCCCTCATAAATATCCTGTTTGGGATAACTGCAGAAAAGCTTGTATGAACTTCATATAACTTGAAATTAATTCATTAATTGCAGTACAATTCTCTGCTATCTTTCACAGCAATGTCCCAGTGTTTCAGCCAAGGAAATGTATGAAAAATAGCTATCAAAAGATTTTCTTGAAACCAAGCAAGCTTGGTTATAAGCCTGAGGCAGGGTTCCAGTAGTAGCAGCTCAAGAAGGCTTGGCCCTTGACCTATTAAATGTGTCAGATATTTTGAGGTAGAGCAGCTGCCAGGGCCCAGTGTGGGTGGTACACAGTGCTGGCATTCCTGATGGCAATGGCAACAGCGCTCCAAACTGCATACACTGGCCAGTGCTGTTGAGGAAGGGGTGTGTAGGTGGTGCAGGCAATTGAACATGGGCATTAGGAGTGCTTGCAAGCTGGAGAAGAAAATACAAACAGATAGGTGCATTCAGGTGTGGAGGTGGAAAGAAAGGACTCTGGGAATGTATGAAAAAGTTGCAGACTGCCCATTTTCCACCCCCATTTTGGCTCAGCATGAGTTTCAGAGAGATTTTTCTAAAAACGAAGTTACTTCAGAAGAAGAGGCAGGTTTGGGGGAGTGCCCTGGAAGTGACATCACAGGAAGGGATCGAGTTTTGGTTCAGTGTGCCCCGGAAGTGACATCACTTGGGTCTTGACCTGGAAGTGACACCACAGGAAATGACATAATTCCTGTCTCCCAGCTCCACCCCCAAAGTCTACTGGCTCCATCCCTGAATTTTAGTGGGCCATTAGGGAGAAGTGTAAAAATAACTGGGCCACGAGGAAAAGAAGTGTGGGAAACCCTGCTCTAGAAGAACTCTGGAACCTTTCTTCAAATGCAAGGCTGTTCTCTTTCTCCACCATAGACTCTCTTATACTTCTGGCTTCTTTTGCAGACGGAGCGAGGGAGACAGAGAGAAAGTAATCAGTCTTATGAGGAAAGAAAGAAATAAAAAACTAAAGATTCTTCTGGAAACTCAGCACCGCAGTCCGGATAAAAGGTCAGAATCTGAACCAGTATTTGTGAAATGGATCTGTGAAGCAAAGAATCTTAGTTCCCCCCAAGGCTTACAGTGATTATTAAGAGGTCTGGTGCAACTCGTGGGCAGAGCCGGATTAACATAGTTTTTTTCCGGGTTATGTCGCCTTGAGCTCAGCAGGGGTCCGCGGATCGTCTGTCCAGCGGCCCCTCTGAATCAGGCGGTTGACCCTGAAGGGGTTTTCTTTCGGCATGGGACTTTTGCAAGAAGCCAGGGGCTCAGTGGCGGCTGTTCCTGCCTTTCTTGTATGCCCCAAAGCTCCACCGCCATGATAGCTAAAACAGCAGTAAGAGGTAAACGCCCGACCACTTGCTTTCTTTTCTCTCAATAAGCTCCTGATGTATCACTTTCCTATCTCAAGCATGACAATTGCACTTGGCAAGTAAGTGTGCTTTCAATACCACCGGCTAATGGGTCGTTTTACATAACAACAAATGGGTCAGTTCAAAGGAAGGGAAAGAAGTGGATTCCACCCCCACTTTCCCGGTGAATGAGACTTCAAAAAGTTAAAAGAACAACTTTGAGCGCTGGAAACAATCTGAATTAGAATGAATACAGATACCTAAATCGACCCGGATTATAATTGGATATGTGTTAAAGAGACTATTATCTGGCTGCAATATGGTCTGAACAAAAATGAGATATATTCTAGAGAGATCTGTCTTTGTCGTCTGATTGCAACTGAAATGGTAACATCCAAAATCACAGCAGGAGGAGATTTGGAGAGGCAGACTGAGCTACTTTTCAACTTGGATTAATAGACTGAGTTTGTTGACAGAGGAAAAATGGCAATGTAAAAGTGAAATGTTTTATAAAAAAGACATATTACGTAGCATAATTTCTCTGAAGCAGGATCTTGGTTAACAGAGTTGATTAAAAAACAGTAACTCATTAACAGAGTTGATGAAAAAACAAATGGGAGCTTTTATGCTGAAAGCTAGCGAAATCTCAAATCTGCATGAGCAGAGTGTTAAAGAGATCCTGGTGACGTCTGTGGAATTAGAAAGGGAGAGTGATCCGCTGGGAAACGAACAAAAGAAAACCAAAATGGAACCTTATGCCGCAGTTAAAAAGAAAGACCGGAAATCAAGACTGATTGAAGTTTTTTCGAGAGGAACAAATGGCGTGGAATCCTTCCTACTTTTACCGATAGGGATGACTGCATTAAGGAGAGAGAAGGTGTACCTCAGCCAAAAAAATCAAAATGTGGAAATTTTTTCAGAAGAAGGGTTTTTGAATTGTCTCTCTCTTTGTGGGTAGTCAGATATGGAACTCTCAATAAGAACTGATATGCAATCTTAAAAGACTAAGTGAGATTTTTGGGTTATATTAAGCAGTTTCTTCTAGAGTAATATGTATATAACAGCTAAAAGAGGAAGGGAAAGGAGACTGTAGGCCGCTCTGAGCCTCTGTCCTTGAAAGGGCAGCTGCTGTAAGAGCCCTCTCAGCCCACCCACCTCACAGGGTGTCTGTTGTAGGGGAGGAAGGGAAAGGAGATTGTAGGCCGCTCTGAGACTCTGTCCTTTAAAGGGCAGCTGCCGTGAGAGCCCTCTCAGCCCCACCCGCCTCACAGGGGGTCTGTTGTGGGGGAGGAAGGGAAAGGAGATTGTAGGCTGCTCTGAGCCTCTGTCCTTGAAAGGGCAGCTGCCGTGAGAGCCCTCTCCAGCCCCACCCACCTCACAGGGTGTCTGTTGTGGGGGAGGAAGGGAAAGGAGATTGTAGGCTGCTCTGAGCCTCTGTCCTTGAAAGGGCAGCTGTTGTGAGAGCCCTCTCAGCCCCACCCACCTCACAGGGTGTCTGTTGTGGGGGAGGAAGGGAAAGGAGATTTGAGCCGCTCCGAGACTCTTCGGAGTAGAGGGCGGGATATAACTCCATTATCTTCATCTACCTCACAGGATGTCTGTTGTGGGGGAGGAAGGGAAAGGAGATTGTAGGCTGCTCTGAGACTCTGTCCTTGAAAGGGCAGCTGCTGTGAGAGCCCTCTCCAGCCCCACCCACCTCACAGGGTGTCTGTTGTGGGGGAGGAAGGGAAAGGAGATTGTAGGCCGCTCTGAGCCTCTGTCCTTGAAAGGGCAGCTGCTGTGAGAGCCCTCTCAGCCCCACCCACCTCACAGGGTGTCTGTTGTGGGGGAGGAAGGGAAAGGAGATTGTGAGCCGCTCTGAGATTCTTCGGAGTGGAGGGCGGGATATAAATCCAATATCTTCATCTACCTCACAGGGTGTCTGTTGTGGGGGAAGAAGGTAAAGGAGATTGTGAGCCGCTCTGAGACTCTTCGGAGTGGAGGACAGGATATGAATCCAATATCTTCATCTACCTCACAGGGTGTCTGTTGTGGGGGAAGAAGGTAAAGGAGATTGTGAGCCGCTCTGAGACTCTTCGGAGTGGAGGGCGGGATATAAATCCAATATCTTCATCTACCTCACAGGGTGTCTGTTGTGGGGGAGGAAGGGAAAGGAGATTGTGAGCCGCTCTGAGACTCTTCGGAGTGGAGGGCAGGATATAAATCCAATATCTTCATCTACCTCACAGGGTGTCTGTTGTGGGGGAAGAAGGTAAAGGAGATTGTGAGCCGCTCTGAGACTCTTCGGAGTGGAGGGCAGGATATAAATCCAATATCTTCATCTACCTCACAGGGTGTCTGTTGTGGGGGAGGAAGGTAAAGGAGATTGTGAGCCGCTCTGAGACTCTTCAGAGTGGAGGGCGGGATATAAATCCAATATCTTCATCTATCTCACAGGGTGTCTGTTGTGGGGGAGGAAGGGAAAGGAGATTGTGAGCCGCTCTAAGACTCTTTGGAGTGGAGGGCGGGATATAAATCCAATATCTTCATCTACCTCACAGGGTGTCTGCTGTGGGGGAAGAAGGTAAAGGAGATTGTGAGCCGCTCTGAGACTCTTCGGAGTGGAGGGCAGGATATAAATCCAATATCTTCATCTACCTCACAGGGTGTCTGTTGTGGGGGAGGAAGGTAAAGGAGATTGTGAGCCGCTCTGAGACTCTTCAGAGTGGAGGGCGGGATATAAATCCAATATCTTCATCTATCTCACAGGGTGTCTGTTGTGGGGGAGGAAGGGAAAGGAGATTGTGAGCTGCTCTGAGACTCTTTGGAGTGGAGGGCGGGATATAAATCCAATATCTTCATCTATCTCACAGGGTGTCTGTTGTGGGGGAGGAAGGGAAAGGAGATTATGAGCCGCTCTGAGACTCTTCAGAGTGGAGGGCGGGATATAAATCCAATATCTTCATCTATCTCACAGGGTGTCTGTTGTGGGGGAGGAAGGGAAAGGAGATTGTGAGCTGCTCTGAGACTCTTCAGAGTGGAGGGCGGGATATAAATCCAATATCTTCATCTATCTCACAGGGTGTCTGTTGTGGGGGAGGAAGGGAAAGGAGATTATGAGCCGCTCTGAGACTCTTCGGAGTGGAGGGCGGGATATAAATCCAGTATCTTCATCTACCTCACATGGTGTCTGTTGTGGTGTGGGGGGGAGGTAAAGGAGATTGTGAGCCGCTCTGAGACTCTTCGGAGTGGAGGGTGGGATATAAATCCAATATCTTTTTCTTCTTCTTTGGAGGTTTTTAAAAAGAGGAGGACTCTCAATGAGGGCAGGAAGCCGCCAGTTGGATATAAGGGGAAATGTTCAAGAGTAAGATTTATTCCACTGTGGAATCTGCTACCTATGGAGGTGATGGCAGGGGTTGAACTAGATGGCCTTTATGGCCCCTTCCAACTCTTTGTTCCTATGATTCTAGCAGAGGCTAGAAGGCCACCTGACACCAATGCTGATTCTGTGAACTTAGGTAGACAATGGGAGGGTGCAAAGGAAGGACTGCATCAGTGCTTTGTTCTTGTGGCTCTTTCTTACATGCCCAAGGAAATGCGACTGCCACTTTGGAGTCAGGAAGCAACTTTAGCCAAGGTTTCTGGAGGGGTTTTTTTCCTTTGCCATCCTCTGGGCTTGCAACAAGGGCAGTCCTGAATCCCCGGCATTTTGCAGGGGGTTGGACTAGATGACCCGAGAGGTCAGCTCCAATTCTATGATTCTGTGAACGTGTGAAGTTTCCTTACACTAAAACAGACCCCTGGTCCCTTGGAGTCAGTATCATCTGCTCAGTCCAGCATGGGCTCTCCAGGGTCCCAGGCAGTGTCTTTCATTTCACCTCCTACCTGATCCTTTTCATGGGAGATGCTGGGGATTGAACCTGGGACCTTTTGCATGCAAAGGAGATGCTCTGCCAGGGAGCTCCAGCCCCTCCCCAAGTGGTGGGAAAGGCCTCAAAATGATGCATTCAATATTTGGATTCATTCCTCCTCCCAGTGGCAGTAAGTTGCACCTTTGGTACACTTGAAAGATCCTTACCCAGAGAGGCCACGTTCCCATAGTTCTCCAGCGTGACTTCCCAGTACAGAGCTCTTTGGCCCGGATCCAGCAGGGTCCACTCTGCCTCCGTGAAAGAGACGGACACCTCCTCAAACGAAAAGGGACCCTGGAAGAAAAAGAAGATTCCCTCCTCTTCAGAGATTCCACCCTGGAAGGGAGTCATCTAAGAAGGTACAGAAAATAAGGCTTGGGATGGGTAAATGCAACAGCATTCAAAGCATCTCTCTCACAGACCCCTTGGTGAAACTGAAGGAGCAAAAGCTCCCCTGAGAAAGGAGGAGGGACCCAGACTGTGTCCCCCCCGCTCATCTCTCCTACCTGGATTGGAGGTGCAGCGACTGTTCCCACACCTTGGAAAAGACAAGGGCTTAACAGCATCTCTTCACTGCCTGTTCCTGAGACAAGAGAGGGAGGGAGGGTGTTTGCTTGTTTGTTTCCTGGTTCACACACACACTATTCTCAGGGTTGTGAAACCTTCTGCTATGTACACTCAACTCGTTTTTAAAATACTTTATACTACATTCTGAGAGAGGCAGAAGAGAAGCACCAGGGACCTCTGAGCCTTAGGAATTATAAATACTGCCAATGTATTTCAGACTTCCGTCAGAGTTGTGTTTGCTCTACAAGGAGGGAAATGAGGTGTGGAAATGCAATAGCACGAGATAGCACCATCCTGTTGGACCAGACATGCCTGGAGCAAATCTGGTGACTGGAGGGTCATAGGAATGAGCTTTCAGAGTGTTTCTGGGGCATACTGAATTGGAGAGGTTTTAGTTATTGTTACTGTAACGTTTTAATGTTGTAAGTCTCTCTGAGCCTGCCTTGAAGGATAGGGCGGGGTATAAATCGCAAGTTAAATTTAAATTAAATTAAACCAGGTTTTCACCCTGACTCAACCTCAACATGGCATCACGGCTGTCCCATGTCCCACCCCAAGACCCTCTCCAGTGCTGTAAATGCTGGGCCAGAGCCTGCCGTCCCTACTCCACCCCCTGCGACCCACAGCAGCACCCCAGATGACCCTCCAAGCACAGGCACAGAAGGAAAATGTCCCCATGATTATTGGCCCCCAGGGAGTGGTTTCAGAGCTCTGCTCCCCCAGAAGGTGGAGGGTCCCTTTTGAGGTTTGCCTGCCTTCCCCTCCCCAGGGAATCTGAGACCTTTTAGGGAAGGAAGGTGAGAGATGAATTTTTAAAGTCATGGGATAAATGGTCCTCCAGGAGTTTGTCTGATCTTTTAGAGTCATCACAGTGTGTGGATATTGATTAACGGATTAACTCTGTGTTGCCTTTAGAAATATGCATTCCCCCCCCCCACTGACCTGACCTCTCTACCCATCACATTCACAGGCTCCCCAGGCGCAAGGAGTCCTTACCACAGGAGAGGGCATCTTGGGCATGCTCCACCGCCTGCCCCCTCTGCCCCTGCTCCAAGGAAGCCCCTTCTGCCTCAGGGATTGCAGCTTCCATCTCCAAAGGTGGTCCCTGCATCTGAAACAGCAGCAAGGGGGAGGGGTAAGAGATGGAATGGAAAAGAGACCAAGGAAGGGATCCTGCCCCACTCCCACACTCTGCACCCTCCTATCAGCAGATCTGATGAGTTATCTACAGGAGTCAGAAATTCTCTAGTACAAGAGTGGCCAATGGTAGCTTTCCAGATGTTTTTTTGAGTACAACTCCCATCAGCCCCAGCCAGCATGGCCAATGGCTGGGGCTGATGGGAGTTGTAGGCAAAAAACATCTGGAGAGCTACCATTGGTCACCCCTGCTCTAGCAGACACACCTGGAGGGAATCCCTCACCTGTTCTGCCTGCCTCTTCTCCTCTGCCTGACTCAGGAGGAAACCTTCGGCCAGGGCCACTGCCTGGGAACTGGTCTCCGGCCCACATCCTCTGACCCAGCCCTGCATTTCCTGGGGCAGGAGAGTCAGGAACTGCTCCAGGATCACCAGGTCCAGGATCTGCTTCTTGGTGTGCCTCTCCGGCTTCAGCCACTGGCTGCAAAGTCCATGGAGCTGGCTGCAAACCTCTCGGGGCCCATCGGCCTCATGGTAGCAGAACTGCCGGAAACATTGGCAACATACTTCTGAAATCAGGGTGTTCTTAGCCAGGACCTCTGGCACAGCCCTTTCCCAGAATTCAACACCACTCCCAGCTGGGGTGGGATGTGGACTTTTTTTTGCTGTCCTGTCAGTTCTAGGTCCTCCTGGGTACTGCTCTTCCATCTCCTTCCCTCTCTTGGGCCACCTCTGTCTTTGAGAAGTTGCCTTTATTTACTTGGCTCTGAAGAGAGGCTTCTCCCTGAGGGGATGGAGAGAGACAGACAGAAGTGTGTCAAAAGCAAAATATGTATATATACACACACACAAACACGCAGACGCATACATGCACCTATAAATACAACATCCACTCTGAAAAAGAAGCAGGGAATATACCCCAAGTCCTTCATCCAGAGAATTCTCAGTTTTCTCCTGGCCCCGTATTCCAGCTCACCCTGAAAGAAGGACCATTTTCCAGAGTCCAGACTACTTGGAAAGAAGTCTACGCCAAGACCTTGGACACCTTTGCATGGCTACTAATTATCTCAGTGGTGACCTACTGGAGATGGCTGTTGGGGGAAGAGTCAGCCAAAATACCTGCCGTTGCGTGTAGTAATGGTCACACGACTCAGAGATGAGGTTCACGCACCAGTCTGTCCATGCTGCTTATGTCTTTCTGACGCACCAGTCTGTCCATGCTGCTTATGTCTTTCTGACAGTGGTTGCTTTATTTTATACATTCTTTCTTACACAATCATTTACCAGCAACGTGCAGAATGAAACAACCAATGTTTACATAAGCTGTTTTACCCCCCCCCTCCCCGATGTGGATTCCAGGAAGGAGGTGAAAGGGCAGCACATTCTGAGACCCTCAGCATTCCTGCATAGGCCAAAGTACATGAAGGCTTTAAAGCTGCCTTCTGAGTCTTAAGATGGAGGCCGGACAAGGTTGGCCGAGCCATTGTCCTTCCTTCAACTGCGACAAGCCAATCAGCATGAATGATTCAACAGATGTGATCGCATGTGGGATTCCTTTCTGGGCCTCCTGACCCCCACAAAGGCAGGCTTCATATTCTTGCCGGCATCTCGCTTAACAAGATCTGAACCCTCCCCTCCTGGGACCGTGCCCTGGTGCTTCTCCCTGTTGAGCTGCCTGGGGGTCTGTGCCTCTCTCGCCTGGCAAAAGATGTCCTTCCGCCCACCCTAACCCCAGTGCAGGAGGAAGAATCTGAGCCCCACAGTGGGCCCGTATCAGGGGCCTAGGATGGGGCTGCAGCCGATTCCAGTGCAGGCTGGACTTCCCTTCTCCCAGCCCACACCCCTTCCTTAACTCACCCCACTCCCCAGAAGGCCTGCTTGGGTTCTTGGTTTGCAGAATGAAAAGGACCAGCAAGAGAACGTCAGTTTCATGTATTGTGCGTTGAAAGACACCGATTATTTCTGCTCCCCAGCAAACTCCGCTTACGTCATTGAATAAAACTGGTGCCTCACAGAGTTAACAACCTCTAGGAGGCAGAAGCCAAAACAATCAACTACCCTGAAGAAATAACCAACAAAGTTTACCACAGCGCCAAAGAAATTCCTGAGGAATTGATCCCTGCCGTCCTCACAAGGTTCCCCCTTTGCACTGAAATCGACATATGAAACTGAGCAGTCTATTTGCAGGCTCTTGATTCAAGAAATACAGGATCAGCGAAAGAACTTTCCCCCTGCTCTTGGGAGAGGCCGAGAAGACGCTTGCCCTTCAAGAGACATTTAGGGCACTTCATATGGTGGACTGTGCAATGGATCTATGCATGAAAGGGGTGGGGACTCATTTATTGATTACTGAACATAAGAAATAATATTTGGATCTATAGTAAAATGTGTTAAGTTATGTATTCACAGTAGTTTATTATGGGGGCTTTAGCTGTTCCCCTGAATCCCTTGGTTTGTAACGGCCAGGTGGGGCCTGAAGTTCTCCCAGAATTAGAACCCACCTCCAGCAGACAGAAAGCACTTCCCCAGGAGGAAAGGGCTGCACGGGAAGGAGGTGGCCAACCTTGGAAAACCACAGCTCGGCCTGATCCCTGCCTGCCTCCCAAGCAGCTTATCCCTCTCCACCTTCTCTGTAACTTACTTTTAAGTAAACCTACCGGGGGATCCAGCTACAAGTTTCCGCCTCCTGCTACTGCTGCTTCTCTGCACCCCTCCCCGCTCTCTTTCCCAGTTCAGAAGCAAACCCCTTCCTTCCCACATCCATGAGCTCACGGAGAGAGGGAAAGAGCCCCAATCTTTTCCAAACACGCCCCCCCCCCCCAGCTTGGCTTCTCTTGCAAATGGCTTTGTGGCGTTAACCTTTTCGGTGCTGCAGAGGAGTGCAAAATGTGTCCTCCCGTCCTCTCCAGGAGAAGGCTGCCTGCCGTCTGCAACGCTGCTCAATGGGGCTGCTCGGGAGCAACTTTGCACGGGGTGGAATGCCCAGAGGATCCAGAGGCGTTCAGACTTCTCAGAAAAAGGAGGCTGAAGCTGAATCCCCACCCACAGAAGAAGTTTGGTAGAGAGGCTGAGCAAGGAGTGGGAGGGAGGACTCTAATAATAATAATATTTAATTTGTGGACTTCTTCCCTTCCCAGTCCCCCCCCCCCCTCCAGAAATCCCCCACCAATTTAGCACACCCCTGGTTTGGCATGCATGTTCCCCGCTTCCCTCCCTCCCGCAATCTAAAAGCTTATTCCCCTCCTCGCATGGCTTACTTTTAAATAAACTTTTCCAGGCTCCAGGTGCGCTGCTTTGCTCTGCTTCAGCTTCTCTGCAGCCCCTCTGCTCTCTTCCCCAGTTCGGAAGCAAACCCCTTCCCCGCGCATGCCTGCAAAGGCAAGGAAGGCAACCAAAAGCCCCTCCTCTTCTCCCCCCCCCCTTGCATTCCCTGCTGGGCCTCTGTAGCCAATGGCTTTCTGGCCTTAACCCTTTCGGTGCTGCAGAGGAGCGCAACCTGTGCCTTCTTGTCCTCTCCAGAAGCCAGGCTGCCATCTGCAGCGCTGCTCCATGGGGCTGCTCGGGAGTAAATCTGCATGGGGGTGCATGCCCGGAGGATCCAGGGAAGGAGGCTGAAGCTCAATCCCAGCAGCTCCTTAGAATAAGGACCGGAGAAGAACTGGGGTGGAAGGAAGCGGTGTTCTGTGCCCCCCCACAGTGCGGTGGGAGATGGGAGGGGGAGCTGGGAAGGCAGGGTTTGGGGGCAGGAGGGGATCAACAGGGCTCTGATGCCCCCCTTTCCTTTTCTGCAGGGGGGCTGATCTCTGCAGTCTGGAGATGCCCTGTTGTTAGAGCAGGTCTCCAGGCGCTCCCTGGAGGTTACGTAACAAGGAAAAGGGATCACAGTAAATGGGACCAACAATGGAACTTAAACAGCTACTGTGATGAATAACAAAATTTATTATAACCATTTTAAAACCTTCATATATTTTAGTGCTCCACGTTTAAAATTTTGCATAGTTCATGTTATAATAAAGGTCCAATTTAAACACCCATTCATGTATTTTAATACTCCATATTATACATTCTGCATACTTCATGTTGTAACAGAGAAAGGAGATTGTGAGCCACTCTGAGACTGTGTCCTTGAACGGGCAGCTTCTCGGAGATCTCTCTCAGCCCCACCTGCCCCACAGGGTGTCTGTTGTGGAGGAGGAAAGGAAAGGAGATTGTGAGCCACTCGAAGACTCTGTCCTTGAAAGGGCAGCTTCTGGGAGAGCTCTCTCAGCCCCACCTGCATCACAGGGTGTCTGTTGTGGGGAGGAAAGGAAAGGAGATTGTGAGCCACTCTGAGAGTCCTTGAAAGGGCAGCTTCTGGGAGAGCTCTCTCAGCCCCACCTGCCGCATAGGGTGTCTGTTGTTGGGGAGGAAGGGAAAGGAGATTGTGAACTACTCTGAGACTCTGTCCTTGACAGAGCAGCTTCTGGGAGAGCTCTCTCAGCCCCACCTGCCCCGCAGGGTGTCTGTTGTGGGGGAGGAAGGGAAAGGAGATTGTGAGCCACTCTGAGACTCTTAGGAGTGGAGGGCGGGATATAAATCCAATATCCTCTTCTTCTTCTTCTTCTTGCACTCCAGAAATCACGGATCCACAACTCCATAGCAACACCATGGAGGAAAAACAAAGTTCTGGACCAGGGGTGACCAGACTTGCTCACTGTAAGAGCCGTATAGAATAAATATCAGATGCTTGAGAGCTGCAAAATATGAATGTCAGATGTTTGAGGGAAGGCAGGCAGGCAGGCAAATAGGTGGGGAGGGAGAAAGCAAGGTGGAAAGATGCAGATAAAGATAATGCCAAACATAGACCTACTGTAACAGATGTTCGTTTGTGGTCAGAATTATCACGAGGAAGTATCCTATTGGGTAGAGAGAGGTCCTTCTCAAGTTCTGCGTCATTGTGGACCATTTTCAAATTTTAAGCGAGTGCACAAAAAGCAGTCCAGGTTTTGCACAAAAGCTCTTGTTTTATTCAACAAAAGCAAACGGGGAAACATATAGCCGAGAGTGGCTTGTATATTCTCCCGCAAAGGGCCGGATTTATTGCTTTATTTGTAAACTCTTTCCAAACCTTGCTTCTTCTTCCACAGCTTTAGCTACTGAAGGGGTTGATGACTGGCAAAACCCCCACCTTATCCAAACTCATGAAAACTCTGAGAAGCATAGGAATGCCATGTTGGCCTACCTAACAAGGACGCGAGGGCAAACGTTAACTTCCAAGCTAGAGGAACAAATAAAAGCAGAACAGCAGTACTGGCGGCATGTCATGGGAGAGAATTATTTCCGTAATATGCATTCTTGTAGAACGAGGCTTACCATTCAGAGGAGACAATGAGCGCTTTGGATCCCCAAATAATGGCTATTATCTTGGTCTTTTAGAACTAGTGGCAAAATTTGATCCATATCAATCGGTATGGATATTCTGGATCAGGCAATCCCTCTTATTTGTCAAAAAATATTACCGTTTTCCCACACAGCTTACCTCGCAGTCACAATCCTGTTCCCTCCGCAGCATCTGGTCGGATTTCCCACCATCTGCGCCGGAGTTACAGGAAGTGCTGCAGCTTCTGCGTAGCAAACGTAAACTGGGTTTTAGTGGTTTACGTTTGCTACGCAAAAGCCGCGGCACTTCCTGTAACTCCGGCGCAGATGGTGCGAAATCCCACCGGACGCTGCGGAGGGAACAGGATTGTGACTGCGAGGTTAGCTGTGTGCGAAAACGGTAACAGTGAGGAAATGAGTCATCTCATGGCAAAAAAAAAGTTAAGGGTGCAATTTTGGCTGATGTGAGAAAGGCCGAATATTTCAGCTTTTCAGCAGATTCCACTCCTGACATTACACATACTGATCAGCTGACTTTAATTATCAGATATGTATCACCTGAAGATGGTTTGCCAACTGAGAGATTTTTAACTTTCCTTGAGCTAAAAGACCACTCAGGAGAAAGCATGGCTGATTTAGTGTTCAACTATTTCGGTACTAAGCTTGAAAATGACTTTAGAAAACACTACAGGTGGTCTTAGGACAATGGCTGGTAAGTACAACGGTATGCAGCAAAAAATAATTTTAAAAAACCCCTCCCAATTTACGAGATTTATTCCATGCGAAGGCCACTCTTTAAATCTGGTGAGCCGTTCAGCTGTGGATTTCCGCCTTGATGCAGTGAGCTGTTTTGACATTATCAATGAAATTTATCCCTTCTTTTCATCCTCCACAAAGAGACGGGCAGTTCTAAAATCATTTTTGCCACCTCAGTCTAAAGTGCCTAAATATTTGTCAGACACTAGGTGGGGTGCACACGCAAAAGCCAGAGAAGCTTTTTTGGAAAGTTACATTGCTATCACTGATGCCCTCAATCATTTGTTTATTTATTTATTATTTATTACTTTACATTTATATCCCGCCCTCTCCGCAAGCGGACTCAGGGCGGCTCACAACATCATAAAAACAATCAATTCAATAAAACATATAAAACCATAATTTACTTATCAATTTAAAACTATTAGCGCTGTCTCAGTCCAATCTAGGCGGTATTGACTTCTGCCTATGCTCGCCAGCATTCTGTGGGGTGTCCGGTGGCAGCCCATTTTCAATCAACCACAAATGCCTGTTTAAACAGTTCGGTCTTACAGGCCCTGCGGAACGCCAACAAATCCCGCAGGGCCCTTATAGCTTCTGGGAGGGTGTTCCAAAGTTCTGGTGTTGCCACCGAGAAAGCCCTAGATCTTGTTATGCATAGCTTGGCTTCTTTTGGGCCAGGGGCAGACAGCAGAATTTTTGTCCTTGATCGCAGTGCTCTCTGGGGAATATATGGGGAAAGGCGGTCCTGTAGATAGGCAGGTCCCTGACCATATAGGGCTTTAAAGGTTAATACCAACACCTTGAAGTGAACTCGGAACACAACAGGCAACCAGTGCAGCTCTCTCAGCACTGGCCAAATGTGCTCCCATCATGGTAGCCCCATTAACAGCCGTGCCGCAGCGTTCTGCACTAGTTGTAGTCTCCGGGTTAGCGTCAGGGGTAGCCCCAAGTAGAGAGCATTACAGTGATCTATTCTTGAGGTGACCGTAGCATGGATTACCGTCGCTAAGTCGTTGCGCTCCAGGTAAGGGGCCAGCTGCCGCGCTTGCCGAAGATGGAAAAAGGCAGCTCTAACAGTGGCTGCCACCTGAGCCTCCATTGTAAGGGAGGACTCAAGGAACACGCCTAAGCTCTTGACCTTGGGGACCGGTATCAGTGGCACCCTGTCAAGGGCCGGCAGCTGGATCTCTCTCCCCGGACCGCCCCGACCCAGGTAGAGAACCTCCGTCTTCGTCGGATTCAACTTCAGCCGACTCAGTCTGAGCCAAGAGGCCACAGCTTGTACTCTGATGTTAATTTGGCAGAAAATGGAAGAACTGGAATTTGTGTTTATGCTGCATTTTTGGACCCGTGTGCTAGGTCATTTTCACAAGGTCAGCAAAGCCCTTCAGAAATCAGACCTGTTATTGAGTTCTTGTGCAAGTTTGTACAGTTCACTTCTGGATTTTTAAAGGAAAATTAGAGACGATTTTGATGAGCGTGATAAACAAGCAAAAGCCACCTTGCCAAATGTCAACTGCAAAACAAGGAGACAAAGAGAAAGGGAATGGCAAAGAAATGACAGAAGTGTACCTGATGCCTTAAATGCACTTTCTTCAAGAGATAAGTTTAGGATAAAATCCTTTATTCCTATATTAGATGCGCTTGAAGACGATTTAAAAAGAAGTATGGTGTAGAGTGATGTTGCAAATTGTTTTCCATTCTTGCTAATCTGACAGCATCTAAGTAAGAAATTCAGCAAGGCGTTGAACTGTTGATGGAAGATATTGACCTGAAACTTAGTGATGAACTTTTGCACTTTCACCTATACGTGAGACAAAGCCATAGGCTTACGAAAGAGCATCCTCTGTCTCATACAGACCTTTATCAAATTATATACAAGGAAAAAATTCAAGTGACCTTTCCTAATCTGGAAGCAATCTTGTGGCTATTTCTTAGCTTTATGGTCACTAACTGCTTGGGAGAGAGGAGTTTTTCAAGACTCAAAAGAATTAAAAATTAATTACGGGCCACGATGTCTCAAGAGAGGTTTGTCCACACTGAGCATTCTGTACATTGAAAGTGACAAACTTAAACAAACAAATTTTGCTGACATTTTGGATGATTTTGCTATGAGGAAGGCTAGAAAAAAACATTTTTAGTCTTACTGTATTTGATGGTTGTAGTTTACTTTTTAATATGTATTTTAGAACTGACTGTTTAATGACAACATAAAGTAGATTCTAAAAGTGCCACACTGTCAGGTAATCATGATCATATTATTTACACTTCCCAGGCAATATCATTAGTAAACTCAAGGTTTTTGTTTTTTTTTAAGGAATAACATTACAACTTCATTTTCCTAAAAATTAATGCTATTCCACAAAAGGTTTACAAAGTTCAGTTATTGCAAAAGCTTTTCAGGGTTAATTTTAACATTTATGCATCTTTTTTTCCCAATCACTGTGGCATTTAACAATAACAGCTTATGTCCTTTCGAGGAGAAATTGTGAATTGCAGAATTTTGGGAGGGACCTCACAAGTGGAGTAGCCTAGGGCTTCTCTTCATCTAAATCCAACCCTGAGTGGAGGTGAAGTGCTTGCAAGCCTATTTCCCCTCATTCCACCCTTCACACGATAGAAATATTTGCCTATCTATGGGTAAGTGCTCAGAGGCTGACTGTGGTCCCAGTGCTAAACAAGCTTACTTGAGAGTAAGCCTGCATTAAGTTCCTCCTTGACTTCCGGGAGCCGCACAATATGCGTGAAACAGCCACATGCGGTTCACGAGCCACAGTTTGGACGCCCCTGGCTTAGGTTTTACCAGCTGCTTTAGTCCAGTCTCAGCTATACTTATGACCAGCGACTGATGCATCTTCTTCTTCTGTATTTTCATATGTGCATGTGTGTGTGTGCATCTGAAGGCCATGACGACCTCTGGTGTCTGACCCCTGCTGGGGGCCTGGAGTATATCTGGGGAGGTAGCTAAATAAAGCCTGCCTCCACTTCCCAACTGCTGGTATTCCAAGGAGGTCTCCCATCCACGCCCTTGCCAGAGTCGACCCTGCTCGGCTTCTGAGATCTAACAACATCGGGTTTGCCTGGGCTATCCAAGTCAAGGCCCAGTTCCTTCTGCATCTTGACTCTAACTGGCCTTTCCTGGCAACTAACCCTCTGCCCACCCACCTCCTAACTAGATGTAAGACTTGAGGAAGTTCTGTTTCGCTGTCTCTGAAGAAGTGTGCTTGCACACGGAAGGTTGCACTCAGAACAAAACCTTGTTGGTCTTCAAGCTAACACTGGACACAACCTTTTCCCTAAAAGGAGACGAAGAAAGAGAATGCAGATTTACACCCCGCCCAAGCACTTATAACATTTCTTTCTGATTAGAGTAAGGCTTCTTCTGTAGATTAGAGCCTTTTACAGCAATTGGCATCTTTTCAATACTTTTTGTGTCCTGTGGTTGTCTTTTAGGTGTGAAGTACGGGGAAAGCTCTTTTTGTGGGCTAAGCAGTGACACGGCTCCTCCTCGTGTGGGTTCCTCGACACAGTAGAAGAGTACCGCTCCGACTGAATCTCTTTCAAAGCTCCCAACATTAAAACTGTGTCTTCCCTGCGTGGGTTCTCAGTTGCCATCAAAGAGTGCTTCTGCAACAGCATCTCTTTCCAAATTCAAAAGGTTTCTCCCTTATATGAGTTCATATAAGCTTTTGAAAATTGTCACACTGACATAACCTCTTTTCATAATCTGCACACTCAAATGTTTTCTCCCCAAGTGTGCAATCTTTGATGCAGTTGAAGAGTGCCACCCTAACTTAATCTCCTCTCCCACTGAAAAAGGTTTCTCCTCTTTGGATTCTCCAATGCATTACTTTGTCCTCCCAACAATTGCTCCCCTTATCTTCATTGGACCCTCCGGGATGAGAGCTGCCACTGCAATAATGGAAGCTGATGGGAAAACAGCTTATCAGCAAGTTCAAGAGGGCGGGGAGTGCACTCATTCATTGGGATGGTGTCACTCCATCATAAAAGCCTCCCTTGGGGCCATTAATGAGTCCAGGTGTGGCAAGTTGGGGGCAGACATTGAGAATTCTAAAGGTTCACCCTTGTGTGTTCTCTGATGCTGTTGAAGATTCCTCCTCCCACGGAATCTCTTTCCACACTCTGAACACTCAAAAGGTTTCTCCCCTGTATGAGTTCTCTGATGATGTTGAAGATGGCCACTCTGACTGAATCTCTTTCCACACTCTGAGCATTCGAAAGGTTTTTCCCCTGTGTGGGTTCTCTGATGATGTTGAAGGCTGCCACTTGTACTAAATTTCTTTCTGCACTCTAAGCATTCAAAAGTTTTCACTCCTGTGTGGATTCTCTGGTGCTGCTGAAGATTGCCACTGTGACTGAATCTCTTTCCACACTCTGAGCATTCGAAAGGTTTCTCCCCTGTGTGGGTTCTCTGATGATACTGAAGATGGCCACTCTGACTGAATCTCTTTCCACACTCTGAGCATTCAAAAGGTTTCTCCCCTGTGTGGGTTCTCCGATGATCTTGAAGATTGCCACTCTGACTGAATCTCTTTCCACACTCTGAGCATTCAAAAGGTTTCTCCCCTGTGTGGGTTCTCTGATGATATTGAAGATGGCCACTCCGACTGAATCTCTTCCCACACTCTGAGCATTCAAAAGGTTTCTCCCCTGTGTGGGTTTTCTGATGCTGTTGAAGACTGAAACTCTGACTGAATCTCTTCCCACACTCTGAGCATTCGAAAGGTTTCTCCCCTGTATGGGTTCTCTGATGATATTGAAGATGGCCACTCCGACTGAATCTCTTCCCACACTCTGAGCATTCAAAAGGTTTCTCCCCTGTATGAGTTCTCTGATGATGTTGAAGATGGCTACTCTGACTGAATCTCTTTCCACACTCTGAGCATTCAAAAGGTTTCTCCCCTGTGTGGGTTCTCTGATGATCTTGAAGATGGCCACTTGTACTGCATCTCTTTCCACACTCTGAGCATTCAAAAGGTTTCTCCCCTGTGTGGGTTCTCTGATGATATTGAAGATTGCCACTTGTACTGCATCTCTTTCCACATTCTGAACATTCAAAAGGTTTCTCCCCTGTGTGGGTTTTCTGATGCTGTGCAAGATTGTAACTCTGACTGAATCTCTTTCCACACTCTGAACATTCAAAAGGTTTCTCCCCTGTGTGGGTTCTATAATGTTTGTGAAGATTGCCGCTTTTACTGAATCTCTTTCCACACTCTGAGCATTCAAAAGTTTTCTCTCCTGTGTGGGTTTTTTGGTGCAGGTGAAGAATGCTACTCTGACTAAATTTATTTTTTGTCTCTGAGTATTCAGAAGGTTTTTCTTCTCTGTGTATACTTTGGTTCAAAAAGAGCTGTGATCTATTTCTGAGATACTTTGCAGACTGAATGGATTTGTTTTCCTTCATTATCCTGTGCTTTGGAAAACGTATATTCCGCTTTCTTCCATCATGGCTTTCAAGCACACTGACGCCTTTCTTTCTCTTGGGTCTGCCTTGATTCCTGACATTTTTGTTCAGCTCTTCATTGTTAATTCTATTTGTGATGTGCTGCTGAAGTTCCTCACCCTCCTCATTCCTCTGATCATCCTCTGGTGGAATAAAGAGAGAGAAATACGCTGTTAGCACTTGGAGAGGCTGGTAAGTGCCAACAACATCTATATGATTACAGGGACTAGCGGCCCTTTGGCCTCATCAGATTGGCTGATCTTAACTACCCCTCCACCTTTGCCCAAGAATATCTAGTATTTAAGGATACCTCCCGCACCTGTGAAAAGTCTCAGCTAAACGCTTGCCCAGAAGGAGCTTCTGAGTCTCCCGATGTCAGGCTCCTACAAGGCCTCCCTCCCTCCTTACCCACTGGCCTGCATGATTGTACCAAATCAAATGCTGCTCAGAAGCAAATCATGTTTTCCCTAGCATGTTCCTCTGGCAACAGTGATGGATACTTGCTCTCAGCCTGAGAGTCACCGGGGAAGGAAATAATGTCTTGTGATTCTCTAGGAGAGCTCTCCAGCCTTTCTTTAATTGCAAGGCCGTTCTCTGTCTCCAGCATAATCTCTCTAATACTTCTGGCTTCCTTTGCAGAGAGAGAGAGGGAGACAAAGAGGGAGAAGGTGATTATTCTTACATGGAGAAAGGAATAAACAGAACACTTAAAGTTCATCTGGAAGGATGGCACTGCAGTCCAGATCAAAGCCTGGAATCTGGACCAGGATAAGGGGAACGGATCTCTGAGGCAAATAGCCCTAGTTCCCCCCCCCCCCCCAAGAGTTACAGTGAGTATTCAGTGGCCTGGTGCGACTCATGGTGTTCCCTTGATTGGGTCATTAGGACCACCTGACCCTAGGGAGGCAGAAACTATAAACCAGTTATAGAGAGGGAAGCCAGGCTAAATTTCTGCTCATGCCATGCTGGTACACCTGGATGTTTCTTGCTGCATCATGATGAATCTTTCTCTCTAGCGCAACTTCAGATACAGTTGCAATACTGATGCTGCAACAAGGAGTGCCATTTAGGTACTTCATATCTTAAATAGAACAGTTACCGTCTCTTCTTTTACTGTTGCTGAACAGCAAAAACTGTGCTGTTTTGTGACGTCTTAGTATTAAATCAGAGCCGCTTACCATCTCCTATATCTTCCTCCCCACCACAACAGACACCCTGTGAGGTGGGTGGGGCTGAGAGGGCTCTCACAGCAGCTGGCCTTTCAAGGACAACTCTTGTGAAAGCTATAGCTAACTCAAGGCTGTTCTAGCAGGTGTAAGTGGAGGAGCAGGGAATCAAACCCAGTTCTCCAAGTCTGCACACTTAACCACTACACCAAACTGGCTCTCTTATACTGAATCAGATCTTTGAACATAAGAACATAAAAGAAGCCATGTTGGATCAGGCCAATGGCCCATCCAGTCCAACACTCTATGGCACATAAGAACAAGAGAAGCCATGTTGGATCAGGCCAATGGCCCATCCAGTTCAACACTCTGTGTCACGTAAGAACATAAGAGAAGCCATGCTGGATCAGGCCAATGGCCCATCCAGTCCAACACTCTGTGTCACACAGTGGCCAATATATGTGTGTTTGTGTATATATACATACACACACACACACACACACACATATATATATATATATACTCTGGCTAATAGCCACTGATGGACCTCTGCTCCATATTTTTATCCAATTCTCTCTTGAAGCTGGCTATGCTTGTAGCTGCCACCACCTCCTGTGGCAGTGAATTCCACATGTTCCTTTTATCCGTTCTAACCCGACTGTTCAGCAATTTCATTGAATGCCCACGAGTTCTTGTATTGTGAGAAAGGGAGAAAAGAACCATTGGGATCAGTACGCTCCGTCCAGCAGTGGTTTTCCAGAGTCTCAGACAGACATTCTTCAATCACCTCCTACCTGATCCTTTCCCCTGGAGATTCTGGGGGTTGAGCCTGGGACCTTCCTCGGGAGGAGATGAGCTCTCCTTCTTTGGAAGTTTTTAAAAAGAGGAGAGGATTCACAACAATGGCTTCTCATTAAGGGCAGGAAGCTACCAGCTAGATATTAAGAAAAACTGTTAATAATAAGGGTTGTTCTACCATGAAACCAGCTACTTAGGGAAGAGGTGAGCTCCCCATTTCTGGCAGTCTTTAAGCAGTGGTTGGACAAATGCTTGTCAGGGATGCTCTAGGCCACTGTTTCCCATTTTCAGGGTCGGAACCCAGTACCGGGCCATGGAAGCCTCACTACCGGGTCACAAGAAAAGCCAAAGTTAGCCCCACCCCCAGCAAAACATGACCTCTGCTCTGCTTCCTTCCTTTCCCCATCTCCCTGTTGTGCAGAGAAAAGCTAGCCTTGAAGACTGACACAGGCTGCAAAGCCTGAGCTCTGTTTGGCTTCCTTCCCATCTCTGTGTTGTGCAGAGAAAAGCTAGCCTTGAAGACTGACACAGGCTGCAAAGCCTGAGCTCCATTTGGCTTCCTTCCTTCCCCCATCTCTGTGTTGTACAGAGAGGAGCTGGGCTGACTCTCCTTCCTTCTCCCCCCCTCCCAGTGTTTGAGAGAAAAGCCAGAGTCTACTGGCACTTTAGACCCATGAAGTGTTCTTCAAGGTTTGAGCTTTCATGTGCCTTGCAGTATGTTCTTTTGGGGAGATTTCCCCGGGAGGCCTGGGCACAAAGAAGGGGGAGAGGTTTTTTTTTCAGCCAGGAGGGGCAGGGCATAGGAATTCCAGTAGCTATTTTTTTATTAAACAACTCCTAGGCAGAATTGTTGCTGGCTGGGGTCATCTGCTGGTGAGGAAGACTTTTTTTTCTTTGTCCCCCCTTCTTCCTTTTTTTCTTTCCCTGAAAGTGATGTTCTGTCTGTATTCTTGGTGCTGGGGGAGAGGGGAAGCAACAATGGGAGGGCTTCTAGTTCCCTGGCCCCACTGATGAACATTCTGGTGCTTTTTGGGCATGGTATGAGAGAATTTTGGACTGGATGGTCCTCTGGCCTGATCCAACATGGCTTCTCTTATGTTCTTTCTTTCCATGTCTCCCTTCCCTCCCTTTCTTTCTTTCTTTCTTTCTTTCTTTCTTTCTTTCTTTCTTTCTTTCTTTCTTTCTTTCTTTCTTTCTTTCTTTCTTTCTTTCTTTCTTTCTTTCTCTCTCTTTCTCTGTTTCTTTTTTTTATTGGATGAAACTTTTCTGTTCATCATACTGTTGTTGCAGACACAGGAGCTCTGCCAATGAAAAGTTGGCACCACCAGTTGTAGCCAGCTGGTCTTTCTATGAGATTTCTGTGTGAGTGAGTGAGAGTGAGAGGTGTGGGGCAGAAAGAGATTATTGGAGATTACTGCGTTATATCTCAACAGCACTGGAAGTGATGGTACTATGAACTTGGCACCATTTTACTGGTCCTGTTTTTAACAGCTGCCTGACACCAAAATTAAACTCCTCCTGTAGATATTACAAAGGATGAAAGAAGTTCACTGGCTAAGTATCTGCACAACAGGTTGCTTTTAAAGGCATGGGAAACACAGCCAGTAAGAAGCTGCAAGCCCCTCATAAAAACCTCCAAGGAAGGAGAACCCACCACCTCACGAGGAAGCCTGTTCCACTGAGGAATCACTCTAACAGTCAGGAAGTTCTTCCTAATGTTGAGCCAGAAACTCTTTTGATTTAATTTTAACCCATTGGTTCTGGTCCTACCTTCTGGGGCCACAGAAAACAATTCCACACCATCCTCTAGATGACAGCCCTTCAAGTACTTGAAGATGGTGATCATATCACCTCTCAGCCGCCTCCTCTCCAGGCTAAACATCTCCAGCTCCTTTAACCTTTCCTCATAGGACTTGGTCTCCAGACTCCTCACCATCTTCGTCTCCCTCTTCTGGACCCGTTCCAGCTTGTCTATATCCTTCTTAAAATGTGGGGCCCAAAACTGAACACAATACTCCAGGTGAGGTCCAGGTGGACACTATACTTCTGTGGATGCAGCCCAAAATTGCATTTGCCTTTTTAGCCACCGCATCACACCGTTGACTCATGTCCAGTGTATGGTTCACTAAGACCCCTAGATCCTTTTCGCACATACTACTGCTAAGACAAGTCTCCCCCATCCTACAACCATGCACTGGATTTTTCCTTCCTAAATGCAGAACTTTACATTTATCCCTGTTATCCCTTGGCCATCTGGCACCAAGGCTGATTCTGTGAACTTAGACCGATCATGAGAAGGAGGGCAAGAAGAGCTGCATCAGTCCTTTGTTCTTGTGGCCCTTTCTTTCACTCCCAGGAAAATGCTGACGGGTACTTTTTGCCAACTTCTGGGCAGGGGTCACTGGGGGTGTGCAGGGGAGGTATCTGAACTCCCTGCATTGTGCAGATGTTGGACTAGATGACCCCTGAGGTCCCTTCCATCTCCGTGATTCTATAAAGTTTCCTTATACTGGCCCATTCACGTCAGTTTGGCAGCCGCTCCCCAAGGTCTCAGGTAGAGGTTTTTCCCTTCACCTCCTACCTGATCCTTTTCTCTGCTGATGCTGCCAAGGTTGAACCTGGGACCTTCTGCATGCCGAGCAGATGCTCTCCCCAAGTGGTGGGAAAGGTCTCAAAATGATGCATTGCTAGTCAATATTTGGATTCATTCCTTCTCACAATGGCAGCAAGTTGCGCCTTTGGCACCCAGGAAAGACCCTTACCCAGAAAGACCACATTCTCATAGTTCTCCAGCATGACTTCCGTGTACAGAGCTCTTTGTCCCGGATCCAGCAGGGCCCACTCTGCCTCCGTGAAAGAGATGGACACCTCCTCCAAGGAAAAGGGATCCTGAAAGAAAAAGAAGATTCCCTCCTCATCAGAGATCTCACACTGGAAGGGAGTCGTCTGGGAAGGTACGGACAGTAAGGCTAGGGATGGATATATGCAACAGCATTCAAAGGATCTCTCTCATGGACCTCTTGTAGAAACAGAAGGAGCAAAATCTCCCCTCAGAACATAGGAGGGATCCAGGCTGCCCCCCTCTCCCCCCACATCTCTCCTACCTGGATTGAAGGTGCAGCAGCCGTTTCTACCCCGCTGAAAAGACGAAGGCTCAACAGCATCTCTTCACTGCCTGTTCCTCAGACAAGAGAGGAAGGAAGGGTGTTTGCTTATTTGTTCCCTGCTTCGCTCACACACACTTCCCAAGGTTGTGAAACCGTGCCCTATGTATGTTCAACCGATTTTTAAAATACTTTTTACTACTGGAGAGCCAGTTTGGTGTCATGGTTACCTCTTGAATATTTGTAGACAAAACTTTCCTACGACAAAACTAAAACTATTACTATACATAGTTACTGTTGCCAGAATACTTTATGCCAAGTATTGGAAGACCAATAAAATCCCCAACAGAGAGGAATTCATTACCAAACTGTTAGATGCCGCAGAATCTGATTTAATGTCCATAAGATTAAGAGATGGCAATGTGCAAAAATGCCAGGAGGAATGGGATCCCATATATAAGTGGGTAAAAAGTGAAGGTGTTGATATGGAGTAACAGAAGTTCATTGATCCTCTCCATTCCTTAGTGTGAATGAGTTTGTAGTTGTAGTGGTTTTTCTTTTCAATTGTATTGTTGTGTATTCCCTATTGTGTTTTATTGTGTTTTATTATCTTTTCGCTTATTGTTGTTTTGGATGTATTTGTTTCTTTTTTATTATTTGTTTGTTTGCTTGCTTGCTTAATAAAACTATATCCTATCAAGAAAGACATAGTGCTTCAGAGTAAGGCTGCACTGCCTCTTTCGTCTGCCAGGGATCCAGGCGGGAGAAGGAGGTAATGTGGCGCCACTGCCTCACACTGCGGCCCGGTTGCTAACAGGCCTCGGACTGGTCCCGGCCTGCGGCCCAGGGGTTGGGACTTCTGCTCTACGGAGAAGGAAAGGTGGTGGTGCAAATGCCATAGCATGAAACTTCACCATCACATTGGACCAGACACGAATCGAGCAGTTCTGGAGACTTGAGGGTCATAGGAATGAGTTTTCATTGCGTCTCTGGGCATGCCAACTTCACAACTGGGCTTTCAGCCAGATACAACTTCAGCGTGGCATCACATCTGTCCCAAGCAGCGTTCCCTCTAGGCTGAGTTAGTGTGAGCTAGCTCACAATGTTTTAGCTTCTGGCTCATACATTTTTGCCTCAGCTCAGGAAAAATGGTCCTAGAGCAAGCTAGTAACTCACAGTGGTAGAATTTTTGCTCACAAGACTCCACAGCTTTGAGGGAACATTGGTCCCAAGTCCCTCTCCAAAGCGCCTGTAAGTGCTGGGCCCCATAGCCTGCCCCTCCCTACTCCACATCCTGCCTCTCACAGCAGCCCCCCAGATGACCCTCCAAGCACAGGCACAGAAGGAAAATGTCCCCATGATTATTGGCCCCCAGGGAGTGGTTTCAGAGCTCTGCTTCTCCAGAAGGTGGAGGTTCCCTTTCGAGGTTTGGCTGCCTTCCCTCCCCAGGGAGTCTGAGACCTTTTAAGGAAGGAAGGTGAGAGATTAATTTTTAAAGTTATGGGATAAATGGTCCTCCAGGAGTTTGTCTGATCTTTTAGAGACATCACAGTGTGTGGATATTGAGTGCCACCAGTTAACTCTCTGTTGCCTATAGAAATCTGCATTTCCCCCCCGACCTGACCTCTCTACCCATCACATTCACAGGCTCCCCAGGCACAACAAGTCCTTACCACAGGAGAGGGCATCTTGGGCACGCTCCACCACCTGCCCCCTCTGCCCCTGCTCCAAGGAAGCTCCTTCTGCCTCAGAGATTGCAGCTTCCATCTCCAAAGGTGGTCCCTGCATCTGAAACAGCAGCCAGGGGGAGGGGTAAGAGATGGAATGGGAAAGAGACCAAGGAAGGGATCCTGCCCCACTCCCACACTCTGCACCCTCCTATTAGTAGATCTGATGAGTTATCTGCAGGGGTCAGATATTCTCTAGCAGAAGAGGCTCTAGCCTATGATCTGGCAAGGAAATTTTAGGAGAGGGCTAAATATCATTGCTTGAATTGGATACATCTGGAAGGAATCGCCCCCTCACCTGTTCTGCCTGCCTCTTCTCCTCTGCCTGACTCAGGAGGAAACCTTCGGCCAGGGCCACCGCCTGGGAACTGGTCTCCGGCCCACATCCTCTGACCCAGCACTGCATTTCCTGGGGCAGGATGGTCAGGAACTGCTCCAGGATCACCAGGTCCAGGATTTGCTTCTTGGTGTGCCTCTCCGGCTTCAGCCACTGGCTGCAAAGTCCATGGAGCTGGCTGCAAACCTCTCGGGGCCCATCGGCCTCACGGTAGCGGAACTGCCGGAAGTGTTGGCCATGCACATCTGAGGTCAGGGTGTCTTTAGACATGACCTCTGGCACAGTCCTTTCCCAGAATTCAGCACCACTTCCAGCTGGGGTGGAGTGAGGGCTTTTCCTTGCTCTCTTGCCAGTTCCAGGTCCTTCTGGGTCCTGCTCTTCCATCTCCTTTCCCTTCTCTTGGGCCACCTCTGATTGTGGAAAGATGCCTTCAGTCATTTGGCTCTGAAGAGAGGCTTCTCCCTGAGGGGACAGAGACAGACAGACAGCAGCATGCCAAAAGGAAGATCAAAAAGAATTGAAACACACCATTGAGCATCAGAAACCCTAAGAACATAATAACATAAGAGAAGCCATGTTGGATCAGGCCAATGGCCCATCCAGTCCAACACTCTGAGTCACATAAGAACATAAGAGAAGCCATGTTGGATCAGGCCAGTGGCCCCTCCAGTCCAACACTCTGAGTCACATAAGAACATAAGAGAAGCCCTGTTGGATCAGGCCAGTGGCCCCTCCAGTCCAACACTCTGAGTCACATAAGAACATAAGAGAAGCCATGTTGGGTGAGGCCAATGGCCCATCCAGTCCAACACTCTGTGTCACATAAGAACATAAGAGAAGCCCTGTTGGATCAGGCCAGTGGCCCATCCAGTCCAACACTCTGTGTCACATAAGAACATAAGAGAAGCCATGTTGGATCAGGCCAGTGGCCCATCCAGTCCAACACTCTGTGTCACATAAGAACATAAGAGAAGCCCTGTTGGATCAGGCCAGTGGCCCCTCCAGTCCAACACTCTGAGTCACATAAGAACATAAGAGAAGCCATGTTGGGTGAGGCCAATGGCCCATCCAGTCCAACACTCTGAGTCACATAAGAACATAAGAGAAGCCATGTTGGATCAGGCCAGTGGCCCATCCAGTCCAACACTCTGTGTCACATAAGAACATAAGAGAAGCCCTGTTGGATCAGGCCAATGGCCCATCCAGTCCAACACTCTGAGTCACATAAGAACATAAGAGAAGCCATGTTGGATCAGGCCAACGGCCCATCCAGTCCAACACTCTGTGTCACACAGTGGCCAAAATACATACACACGCACGCACACACACACAGTGGCTAATAGCCACTGATGGACCTCTGCTCCATATTTTTATCTAACCCCCTCTTGAAGCTGGCTATGCTTGTAGCCGCCGCCACCTCCTGTGGCAGTGAATTCCACATGTTAATCACCCTTTCCTTTTTTCTGTTCTAACCCGACCGCTCAGCAATTTCATCGAATGCCCACGAGTTCTTGTACTGTGAGAAAGGGAGAAAAGGACTTCTTTCTCTGCTTTCTCCATCCCATGCATAATCTGGTAAACCTCTATCATGTCACCCCGCAGTCGACGTTTCTCCAAGCTAAAGAGCCCCAAGCGTTTTTAAGAAGATGAAGATATTGGATTTATATCCCGCCCTCCACTCCGAAGAGTCTCAGAGCGGCTCACAATCTCCTTTACCTTCCTCCCCCACAACAGACACCCTGTGAGGTGGGTGGGGCTGGAGAGGGCTCTCACAGCAGCTGCCCTTTTCAAGGACAACCTCTGCCAGAGCTATGGCTGACCCAAGGCCATCTCAGCAGGTGCAAGTGGAGGAGTGGGGAATCAAACCCAGTTCTCCCAGATAAGAGTCCGCACACTTAACCACTACACCAAACTGGCTCTCCCTTTAACCCTTCTTCATAGGGAAAGTGTTTCAACCCTTTAATCATTCTAGTTGCCCTTTTCTGCACTGAGAGATTGGCCCTGCTGTTTCTTGTGGTTTGTAGGCAAAGCTTACTATCCTTTTGCTATATTACAAACCAAGCTATTTTAGACGTGAGTCCTTGGTTATCTGGGAAAGGTAAATGTCTCTGTTTGTCTCTTTCAGGATGTTACAAGCTTAGCCTCTCAGTACATTGGCCAAGTCTGTCTTAGGGGCTAATTTTTAAGGTAAACTCAAACAGGACAATTTATTTATTATGTATTTATTTATTTAATTCCATTTATATCCCGCCCTCCCCGCCAAAGCGGGACTGGTGATCGTCTAAAGCAGGGGTGTCAAACATGCGGCCCAGGGAACAAATCAGGCCCTCAAAGGGCTCCTATCAGGCCCCCGGGCAACTGGCTCTTGTTTGCTTCCTTCTCCCTCTGAGAAAGAGAGAAAGAGGGAAACGAACAATCAAGAATAGCTAAAATCACAATAAAATCAGTTACAGAAACCTCCAATGCAGGGTTATAGGATGGGGGAGACTTGTCTTAGCAATAGTTTGTGCAAAAAGGATCTAGGGGTCTTAGTGGACCATTCGTTGAACACGAGTCAACAGTATGATACGGCGGCTAAAAAGGCAAATGCAATTTTGGGCTGTATCAACAAAAGTCCAGATCGCGTGATGTGACAGTATCGCTTCACTCTGCTCTGGTAAGACCTCACCTGGAGTATTGTGTTCAGTTTTGGGCACCACATTTTAAGAAGGATATAGACAAGCTGGAACGGGTCCAGAGGAGGGCGACAAAGATGGTGAAGGGTCTGGAGACCAAGCCCTATGAGGAAAGGTTGAAGGAGCTGGGGATGTTTAGCCTGGAGAGGAATCAAGTAGAAATGGTCATGTGAAGGTCTTGTCCCTGGAACCTCCAGCTAAAAGGATCAAGTAGAAATGGTCACGTGAAGGGCTTGTCCCTGGCACCTCCAGCTAAAAGAATCAAGTAGAAATGGTCATGTGAAAGTCTTGTCCCTGGAACCTCCAGCTAAAAGGATCAAGTAGAAATGGTCACGTGAAGGGCTTGTCTCTGGCACCTCCAGCTAAAAGGATCAAGTAGTATTCTCACAATTTTATTGCTTCATCTCAGAATTTAAAATAAAAAAAATGTAAATTAAAAACGTAAATAGTTTCAACTTTCTTCATTTCTCCTACAATTCTCTGCTTTTTACATTTTGTGGAGAGTGCACTAGTGGGCAGCTTGTCCAGGGCACCAAAAACCCTGGCACCGCTCCGCCCATTTAGCAGCCCGTGCCACTCTCTCAGGGCACTGGGGTTCCAGCACGTGTGAACAATCCTAGCAGATATATTGCAGCAGTAAGTTTTCCTGAGGTAAACTTTACTTTTTCTTCTGCTGCAATATATCTGTCACAGTCTTGATGGTGCCACAGGTCTCCTTTTGGGTGGGGCTGGGGTGGCCACACCCCTCAGATAGAGCAACAAAATGGGATCTTTGGCCAAAGCTGCTCTCATGGATCTGTGGCTAAAAATATCCTTCCTCTGTGCAACCAGAGGGCTCAGAGCCCATACCGACAGGGGCTCAAACGGAAAGCATAGCTTGCATAAGGTTTCACCTCAGCATGGCTTTGGATGAGGGACACCAACCATTTGTGCCACATTTTGAGCATGCATTCCTGAGTTTTCCCCACACTCACGGCACTTCCTTACCTTCTCTGCCAGACGGGCTCCTTGGGGCGGGGGGGCATTCTGACTGGATCCGTGGCCTCCATCCGAAGCACATCGATGGGGCTTCTCTCCCGCGTGGCTCTTCCGGTGTGTGAGGAGGTCAGAAAGGCAACTGTAGGTTCTCTCACACTGCGAGCACTTGTATATGCGCTCACCTATATGAGTTCTCTCATGCGCCATCAAGGCTGAAGTCCCTTGAAATGGCTGCCCACAATAAGAACAAAAATATGTTTTTTCCACCATTTGAGGGTTCTTGACAAGTCACTGTTCTGTTTGCAGTCTTGGTCCCTCTGTGTTCTTCTATGCCTCAAGAATCTCTCGCTGAACTCTAAATCTCCAGCTTTTGCCTCCCAACCAAGGCTCGTGAGGTTTTTTCTCCACAAGTTCTTTCAAATGGCTTTCTGTCCCCAGTTGAATTTCAGGGCCCCAAAAACAACCCCCTTCAGATCCTTCTAGCAGTGGATCACCAACGGCCCCTCGCTCAGCTCAGATCTCTTCTGCAAACCATCCTCCTCTTTTTCCAGCACTCGGAGATGAGATCCTGGAAAACAAATGGGACATCTTGAGCAACCCCTCCCACAGCAGAGATTACCCCCAAATAGCTCCCCATTCACTGAGGGATTACCCCTCATAGCTCCCCAGAGCCAGTGCGTGCAATAGTGATTATGACCTTGACTAAGGAGGATAGACGTGCCTCTCTATGCAAAGTTATTCCCATCTTAAGCCTGAGAGAGCCAGTTTGGTGTAGTGGTTAAGAGCACAGACTCTGGTCTGGGAGAACTGGGTTTGATTCCTCACTCCTCCACATGCAGCTGCAGGGTGACCTTGGGTCAATCACAATGCCATGCTGGGAATTATTAGGAAGGGAATTGAAAACAAATCAGCCAGTATCATAATGCCCCTGTATATATCGATGGTGCGGTCTCATTTGGAGTACTGTGTGCAATTCTGGTCACTGCACCTCAAAAAGGATATGATAGCATTGGGAAAAGTGCAGAAAAGGGCAACTAGAATGATTAAAGGGTTGGAACACTTTCCCTGTGAAGAAAGGTTAAAACGCTTGGGGCTCTTTAGCTTGGAGAAACATCAACAGCGGGGTGACATGATAGAGATTTACAAGATTATGCATGGGATGAAGAAAGTAGAGAAAAAAGTACTTTTCTCCCTTTCTCACAATACAAGAACTTGTGGGCATTCAATGAAATTGCTGAGCAGTCAGGTTAAAATGGATAAAAGGAAGTACTTCTTCACCCAAAGGGTGATTAACCTGTGGAATTCACTGCCACAGGAGGTGATGGCGGCTGCAAGCATAGCCAGCTTCAAGAGGATAAAGCTTCAAGAGGATTGGATAAAAATATGGAGCAGAGGTCCATCAGTGGCTACTAGCCACAGTGTTTGTGTGTGTATTTGTGTGTGTATGTCTGTGTCACACAGTGTGTGCCACTGTGTGACACAGAGTGTTGGACAGGATGGGCCATGGGCCTGGTCCAACATGGCTCCTCTTATGTTCTTATGTGTGACACAGAGTGTTGGACTGGATGGGCCATGGGCCTGGTCCAACATGGCTCCTCTTATGTTCTTATGTGTGACACAGAGTGTTGGACTGGATGGGCCATGGGCCTGATCCAACATGGCTTCTCTTATGTTCTTATGTGACACAGAGTGTTGGACTGGATGGGCCATTGGCCTGGTCCAACATGGCTCCTCTTATGTTCTTATGATTATGATTAGGTTGATTTTTCTATGTTTTTATGCCTAGTCACAGTTTCTTGGGCATTTCAGTCAGCTGTTTGGGCTGTGACTCCTTCTTGTGTCCTTCTCCCTGAAAGAAGGACCATCTTCCAGAGTCCAGACTATTTTGAAAATATCCTAAGCCAGAAATTGCCAAGGGTAGCTCTCCACATGTTTTTTTTTTGCCTACAACTCCCATCAGCCCCAGCCAGCATGGCCAATGGCTGGGGATGATGGGAGTTGTAGGCAAAAAAAACATCTGGAGAGCTACCGTTGGCCACCGCTGCCCTAAGCCAAGACCTTGAACATCACAGTGCGGCTACGCAGTGGTGCCCTGCTGGAGATGGTGTGAGAAGGGGTTGGCCAGCCCAAATACTTGGTATTTGTGCCAGCCAATCAGCATGAAATGATTCCTCACGTTTGATCCCATCTGGGATTCTTTTCTGATCCTCCTGACCACCAAAGGTGGGTGAGATCTGAACCCTCCCCTCCTGGGAACATGCCCTGGTGTTTCTCCCTGTTGTTCCGCCATGGGGGGGGCGGGGTCTGTAGCTCTCTCACCTGGCAAAAGGATGCCCTTCCTCCCACCCAAACCCCAATGCAGGAAGTATATAGAAATCAGTCCAAATGTCCAAAACATGTATATTCAAAGTCCCAAAGTAGTGTGGTGACAAGCCAATCGATTAAGTACTTGTTTCTTTCCAGTCTTCATCAGAACTGGGACCACTAACAAAAGAAAATATTATACAAAAATCTCAGAAGGACATTCAGAGTGCTGTGCATAATTTGCCTGTGTGATAACATAATTTTGTATAAATTATGAGATTTGACATTCTTTGTATGGACGACTTTGTCTGTTGTATCTGCTGTGGATATAGTTTGTGGTGTTTGTGACTTTTAGCACGTTGCTTAAAAAATATTCACTTTACCTTTAAAAGGTTTGTGTAATGGCAGCTGTAAATGAGATGTCTGCCTTTTTAAACATGTTAGTGGCACCATTAGGGAGCACAAGAAGCCCCATACTGAGGTGAAATTGCTGCTGGAGACGCTCTGCGTCCCTCTTTTTTGAAAATTGTGTAAAAAATCTATATAATTGAATCAATATGTAAGTATGATGTATTTTTTCACTGGAAGAGGGTTGGTGGTGTCTGAATGTCCTTCTGATATTCTTGTATAATATTTTCTTCTGTTAGTGGTCCCAGGCCTGATGAAGACTGGAAAGAAACAAGTACTTAATCGGTTGGCTTGTCACCACACTACTTTGGGACTTGAATGTACATGTTTTGGACATTTGGACCGGTTTCTATACACTTCTTAGTCAATTGGTCACTAGCTTGCGTTTTTTGTTGTGTCAGCAACAGAGGTATCCAGGGGTCATTTTGTAGAAAAGGACACTTGATCTTAGCCAAAAGGCTGAGATGCTGGAGCTCATCTGTGTAACTCACCCCTGATATCACCGGAAGTTGTACTAAATTATATCAGCTCAGCATCTAAATGCTTCTTGAATTAGAATTGTCGTAATCAACCCGACTCCCATCAAACTTTTAAAATTACTTTCTCCTCTGTGGCCACAGTGGCTCGAGGAGGATTTCCATCTGTCTGCTTTATATGTTTGGGTTATTTTCCCATTTGTTCTTGTGGAGAGAAATATGAGAAAGCTTGTCAAATCTTAAGCGTTACAGCGAAATTCTCACCGGGGGTTTGAGCAATGGAGCCCAGAAGCAAGTATTTGGGGCGGGGGGAGAGAGAGAAAGAACACAATAAAATCTAGAGGTTCTGGAGCTGCACTCCTGTAAGCTCCTGCCCAAAATAAGGCCTGGAGGTATCTGAAATGTTCCTCTCCTCTGCTGGTGGCAGCCCCAGCCCCACACTGGGAAAGCATCGGGGTCTTAGGACGGGATTGCAGCTGATTCCAGAGCAGGCTGGACTTCCCTTTCCCTGTGCCCCTTTCTTGCTCATCCCACTCTCCCAAAGAAAGGCCTGCTTTTCTTGGCTGGCTGGTTAGCAGAATTAAAATGGCCGGACAAAAATGTCAGTTTCATATATTTTCATTTTTCTTACATTGAAAGATACTGATTATCGCTGCCCCCCCCCAACAAACACTGCTTACAAGATGGAGCAAAACTGATGCCTAACAGTTTTGCCAACCTCCATAGAATCAGAGTTGGAAGGGACCTCCAGGGTCATCTAGTCCAACCCCCTGCACAATGCAGGAAACTCACAAACACCTCCCCCTAAATTCACAGGATCTTCATTGCTGTCAGATGGCCATCTAGCCTCTGTTTGAAAACCTCCAAGGAAGGAGAGCCCACCACCTCCCGAGGAAGCCTGTTCCACTGAGGAACCGCTCGAACGGTCAGGAAGTTCTTAGAATCATAGAATTATAGACTTGGAAGGGACCTCCAGGATCATCTTGTCCACCCCCCTGCACAATGCAAGAAACTCACAAACACCTCCCCCTAAATTCAGAGGATCTTCATTGCTGTCAGGTGGCCATCTAGCCTCTGTTTGAAAACCTCCAATGAAGGAGAGCCCACCACCTCCCAAGGAAGCCTCTTCCACTGAGGAATCGCTCTAACGGTCAGGAAGTTCTTCCTAATGTTGAGCCGGAAACTCTTTTGATTTAATTTCAACCCATTGGTTTTGGTCCTACCTTCCGGGGCCACGGAAAACAATTCCACACCATCCTCTATATGACAGCCCTTCAAGTACTTCTTGTTGACTCCTGTTCAGCATACGGTCCACTACAACCCCTAGATCATTTTCGCACATACTACTGCTAAGACAAGTCTCCCCCATCCTATAACCACGCATGGGATTTTCCCTACCTAAATGCGGAACTTTCACATTTATCTCTGTTGAAATTCATTTTACTGTTTTCAGCCCCGTTTTCCAGCCTGTCAGGGTCATCCTGTGTCCTGCCTAATCTGCTGCGTTTGCAACCCCTCCCAATTTAGTATCATCGGCCAATTTAATAAGCATTCCCTCGATTCCTTCATCCAAATCATTGACAAAGAGGTTGCACAAAACAGACCCCCGGGACAGATCCTTGAGGCACTCCGCTTGTCACTCCTCTGCAAGGAGATGAGGAACCATTCACAAGGAGGTGGGGCGCCGCCTGAAGCTCCCCCAAAATTGCAGCCCACCTCCAGGGGACAGAACATAAGAGAAGCCATGTTGGATCAGGCCACTGATGGACCTCTGCTCCATATTTTTATCTAAACCCCTCTTGAAGGTGGCTATGCTTGTGGCCACCACCACCTCCTGTGGCAGTGAATTCCACATGCCAATCACCCTTTGGGTGAAGAAGTACTTCCTTTTATCCGTTTTAACCTGACTGCTCAGCAATTTCATCGAAAGCCCACGACTTCTTGTATTGGGAGAAAAGTACTTCTTTCTCTACTTTCTCCACCAGAGGAGAAAATGGCCGGATTTTTTTGGAGGGTGGGGGGGTGCCATCCAGAAGAAGGAGAAGAAGAAGGAGAAGAAGGAGAAGAAGGAGAAGAAGAAGAAGGAGAAGAAGGAGAAGAAGAAGGAGAAGAAGAAGGAGAAGAAGAAGGAGGAGGAGGAGGAGGAGAAGAAGAAGGAGGAGGATAAGAAGGAGGAGAAGAAGGAGGAGAAGAAGGAGAAGAAGAAGGAGAAGAAGAAGGAGAAGAAGGAGAAGAAGAAGGAGAAGAAGAAGAAGAAGGAGGAGGAGGAGGAGGAGGAGAAGAAGAAGAAGGAGGAGGAGGAGAAGAAGGAGGAGAAGGAGGAGAAGAAGGAGGAGAAGGAGAAGAAGAAGAAGAAGAAGATATTGGATTTATATCCCGCCCTCCACTCCGAAGAGTCTCAGAGTGGCTCACAATCTCCTTTCCCTTCCTCCCCCACAACAGACACCCTGTGAGGTGGGTGGGGCTGGAGAGGGCTCTCACAGCAGCTGCCCTTTCAAGGACAACCCCTGCCAGAGCTCTGGCTGACCCAAGGCCATGCCAGCAGGTGCAAGTGGAGGAGTGGGGAATCAAACCCGGTTCTCCCAGATAAGAGTCCGCGCACTTAACCACTACACCAAACTGGCTCTCCAGGAGTGTCCTGCCTTGGCATGATCCCCGGCTTCCTCCCGAGATCTCAACGCACACTTACTTCCAAGCAAACTTTGCAGGGATCCGGCTGCTTTCCCCTGCTGCTGTCGCTGCTTGCTGCAGCTCCCCCTGCAAAAGCAAACCCCTCCCCCAGGCAAAGCCCCTTTCCTCTTTTTCTGCTCCCCCCCCCTTCTCGCTCAGCCTCTCTAGCAAGCAGCTCGGCGGTTTTAACCCTTCCCGTGCTGCAGAGGAAGGCGAAACCTGTCCTGAATGACGCTGGGGTGGCCGGCGGTGATTTTTGCCTACAACTCCCATCAGCCCCAGCCAGCATGGCCAACGGCTGGGGCTGATGGGAGTTGTAGGCAAAAAAAAAAAACATCGGGAGAGCTGCACCCCTGATCTAAGCTGCGGTCAGCCACGCCTCATGCTGCTCAATGGGGCTGCTCGGGTGTAATTCTGCTGCAGGGGGTTGCGCTCCTCCCGGGGTGTTTTGGGCTGCTCAGAGAAAGGAGGCTGCAGCTGGGTTCCCCCTCCTGAGTCCTCCCCCTCCTGGAATAAGGACCGTAAAACTCAATTGGGAGGGTGGACTGGGGGGTGGGTGGCCCCAGGGGTGGCCAACGGTAGCTCTCCAGATGTTTTTTTGCCTACAACTGCCATCAGCCCCAGCCATTGGCCATGCTGGCTGGGGCTGATGGGAGCTGTAGGAAAAAACATCTGGAGAGCCAACGTTCCCTCCCCTTGGGCCGCTAGACATTGGGAGATTCGGGGTCTGGATAAAAGTCAGACCTAAACAGATGTTCACGAATCTGTATGATTTTTACATTGAATCAAAACAAAATCACCATCATATAGTAGAAAGTGTCTTAAACTGGAGAGCCAGTTTGGTGTGGAGAGCCAGTTTGGTGCAGTGGTGAAGTGTGCGGACTCTTATCGGAGAGAACCGGGTTTGATTCCCCCATTCCTCCACTTGCAGCTGCTGGAATGGCCTTGGGTCAGCCATAGCTCTCTTATATGTGAGAACCGGGTTTGATTCCCCACTCCCCCACTTGCAGCTGCTGGAATGTCCTTGGGTCAGCCATAGCTCTCTTACCTGAGAGAACCGGATTTGATTTCCCACTCCTCCACTTGCAGCTGCTGGAATGGCCTTGGGTCAGCCATAGCTCTTGTAGGAGTTGTCCTTGAAAGGGCAGCTGCTGTGAGAGCTCTCTCAGCCCCACCCACCAGGGTGTCTGTTGTGGGGGAGGAAGATAATAATATAATAATAATAATAATAAATTTTATTTATATCCCGCCCTCCCCGCCTAGGCAGGCTCAGGGCGGCTGACAACAGTTCGATAAAATTATACAATATAAAATATACAATATAAGGTAATTTAAAACAACATTTAAGTTATACATTGATTTAAAACAACAATCTAAAACCAGTTCCAAATGTCTGGATCATTCCATAGTTTAAACGGCGGATAAAGGAGATTGTGAGCCATTCTGAGATTTGGAGTGGAGGGCGGGATATAAATCCAATTTCTTCTTCTTCTATAGATACCACCACAAAAAATCACGCCTCCACAGATTCGTGGTGCCCCAGCATTGCAAAAACATGGTTCCAAAGCACAGACCCTCAGGAATTCACATGGTTTTTACACTGAAATGACATCAAAGAAACAATCATGCTGTAGACCATGTCTTAAACTATAGGCAGAACCACAAAAATCATCCCTCCATGGATTTGTGGCACCACAACCATGGGAAAACATGTTTCTAAAGCACAGGTCCTCATGGAACCTCAGGATTTTTGCTTTGCGCCACCCCAACATCAGCACCAAATCATGTATCTTGGCCATTGGCAGAGACTGCACCCCAGAAATCGTGGGTCCACAGCTTCGTGGCAACACCATGGAGCAAAAACATAGTTTTTAACCACAGATCCTCAGGGATCCTCATGATTTTTGCTTCAGATCACCCCAAGCTCATTATCAAAAAACATATTGTGTCCATAGACAGAGCTTGGAGTATAGAAATCGTGGCTCCATGGCCTCATGGCAACACCATGTAGCCAAAACGAGGTTCTAGACCACGAATCCTCACAGATCTTCATGATTTCTGCATTGAGTCATCTCAAGCTCACCATCAAATAAGATATGTTCATGGGCAGAGATCACACCTCAGAAATCACAGATCTACAGATTCATAGAATCACCATGGAGCCAAAACAAGGTCCCAGACCATGGATCCTTATGATTTTTGCTTTGGGTGACCCCAAGCTCACCATCAAATCACACATTGTGTCCATAGTGAGCTTGAACCCCAGAAATCACAGATCCACATTTTGACATACTACTGTTTTGTTGCTTTTGCACGCTCATGCTACTC
The DNA here is from genome assembly GCF_032191835.1 of Heteronotia binoei. Taxonomy (NCBI): domain Eukaryota; kingdom Metazoa; phylum Chordata; class Lepidosauria; order Squamata; family Gekkonidae; genus Heteronotia; species Heteronotia binoei. The sequence continues at coordinate 6,618,511 of NC_083227.1, read as the reverse complement.
AGATCAAAGGTTTGCTCAATTTGTTAATTTTACTATTCTGTCATTATACCATTTTACATTCTAAACCACTGCCTACCAGATACTTTTACTTCACTGCCATTGGTTCTTAAATCTGTACCATGTTGCAGTCTGGGCCACTGCCCACCAGCTCTGTGTGGCTCTGCGCAGCTGTGTATGGCTTTGCTCACTGTGCTGGATTCCTCGTCTGACGAAGTGTGCTTAAGAGCACACGAAAGCTTACGTTCTAAATAAAAATTGGTTGGTCTTAAAGGTGCCATTTGACTCCTGCTTTGTTCAACTGCCTCAGACCAACACGGCTTCCCGCTTGGATCTATCTACACGATTACCATCAGGAAAGAGGAGCCGCCTATATCGAAGTGGTACAGCACCATGGAATGCTTTAATGGTAATTGTATTTTATTGGTTTTAAACGGTAAATATAAACGTCTGAACTGACTGTTAGCTGCCCTGAGTCCGCTTGCGGGGAGGGCGGGATAGAAATTTAAGGCAATAAACAAACAAACAAACAGGATGACAGTGGTTTTATTTAATTTCAGTGTAAAAACCATATGAATTCAGAAAGATCCTTGTAGATCTGGCTTTTACTTTCCCCCCTGTATTATGGGATTATTCATATTGTATGAATATCATATGAATCAAAAGAGCCCCATGGCGCAGTGGTAAAGCTGCAGTACTGCAGTCGGAGCCCTCTGCTCACGACCTGAGTTGGATCCCTGGTGAAAGCTGGGTTTTCAGGTAGCCGGCTCGAGGTTGACTCAGCCTTCCATCCTTCTGAGGTCGGTAAAATGAGTTCCCTGCTTGCTGGGGGGGAGGGATGCGTAAATGACTGGGGAAGGCAAGGGCAAACCACCCCGTAAAGTCTGCCGTGAAAATAATGTGAAAGCGACGTTACCCCCAGAGTCGGAAACGACTGGTGCTTGCACAGGGGACGACCTTTTACCTTTTTAGCATATGGATTTTTTTGTGTACATCAGAAACCATTTAAAAGGAACAAGGATTAGATAAAAATATGGAGCAGAGGTCCATCAGTGGCTGTTAGCCAGAGTGTGAATATATATATAAAATTTTGGCCACTGTGTGATACAGAGTGTTGGACTGGATGGGCCATTGGCCTGATCCAACAGGGCTTCTCTTATGTTCTTATGTGACTCAGAGTGTTGGACTGGATGGGCCATTGGCCTGATCCAACAGGGCTTCTCTTATGTTCTTATGTGACTCAAAGTGTTGGACTGGAGGGGCCACTGGCCTGATCCAACAGGGCTTCTCTTATGTTCTTATCTGACACAGAGTGTTGGACTGGAGGGGCCACTGGCCTGATCCAACAGGGCTTCTCTTATGTTCTTATGTGACACAGAGTGTTGGACTGGATGGGCCATTGGCCTGATCCAACAGGGCTTCTCTTATGTTCTTATGTGACTCAGAGTGTTGGACTGGATGGGCCATTGGCCTGATCCAACAGGGCTTCTCTTATGTTCTTATGTGACTCAAAGTGTTGGACTGGAGGGGCCACTGGCCTGATCCAACAGGGCTTCTCTTATGTTCTTATCTGACACAGAGTGTTGGACTGGAGGGGCCACTGGCCTGATCCAACAGGGCTTCTCTTATGTTCTTATGTGACACAGAGTGTAGGACTGGATGGGCCACTGGCCTGATCCAACAGGGCTTCTCTTATGTTCTTATCTGACACAGAGTGTTGGACTGGAGGGGCCACTGGCCTGATCCAACAGGGCTTCTCTTATGTTCTTACGTGACTCAGAGTGTTGGACTGGAGGGGCCATTGGCCTGATCCAGCATGGCTTCTCTTATGTTCTTATGTGACTCAGAGTGTTGGACTGGATGGGCCATTGGCCTGATCCAACATGGCTTCTCTTATGTTCTTGTGTGACACAGAGTGTTGGACTGGATGGGCCATTGGCCTGATCCAGCATGGCTTCTCTTATGTTCTTCTGTGACACAGAGTGTTGGACTGGAGGGGCCACTGGTCTGATCCAGCATGGCTTCTCTTATGTTCTTATGTGACTCAGAGTGTTGGACTGGATGGGCCATTGGCCTGATCCAACAGGGCTTCTCTTATGTTCTTATGTGACTCAAAGTGTTGGACTGGAGGGGCCACTGGCCTGATCCAACAGGGCTTCTCTTATGTGACTCAGAGTGTTGGACTGGATGGGCCATTGGCCTGATCCAACAGGGCTTCTCTTATGTTCTTATGTGACTCAAAGTGTTGGACTGGAGGGGCCACTGGCCTGATCCAACAGGGCTTCTCTTATGTTCTTATGTGACACAGAGTGTTGGACTGGATGGGCCATTGGCCTGATCCAACAGGGCTTCTCTTATGTTCTTATGTGACTCAGAGTGTTGGACTGGATGGGCCATTGGCCTGATCCAACAGGGCTTCTCTTATGTTCTTATGTGACTCAAAGTGTTGGACTGGAGGGGCCACTGGCCTGATCCAACAGGGCTTCTCTTATGTTCTTATCTGACACAGAGTATTGGACTGGAGGGGCCACTGGCCTGATCCAACAGGGCTTCTCTTATGTTCTTATGTGACACAGAGTGTAGGACTGGATGGGCCACTGGCCTGATCCAACAGGGCTTCTCTTATGTTCTTATCTGACACAGAGTGTTGGACTGGAGGGGCCACTGGCCTGATCCAACAGGGCTTCTCTTATGTTCTTACGTGACTCAGAGTGTTGGACTGGATGGGCCATTGGCCTGATCCAGCATGGCTTCTCTTATGTTCTTATGTGACTCAGAGTGTTGGACTGGATGGGCCATTGGCCTGATCCAACATGGCTTCTCTTATGTTCTTATGTGACACAGAGTGTTGGACTGGATGGGCCATTGGCCTGATCCAGCATGGCTTCTCTTATGTTCTTCTGTGACACAGAGTGTTGGACTGGAGGGGCCACTGGCCTGATCCAGCATGGCTTCTCTTATGTTCTTATGTGACTCAGAGTGTTGGACTGGATGGGCCACTGGCCTGATCCAACATGGCTTCTCTTATGTTCTTAAGGATTACACTTCATATCGATGAAAGTCGTAGCATGACATCTGCTATTTTGAAGATTGCTGTGAGTGGACTCTGCATTGGAGATTTGGGTTTGTGTACTATTGTGTACTTTAACCTAAGGACAGGCTTATTCACCCCTCTCCTCCCCCCCTTTTTTTACATTCTTATGTGCCTGCCTGTGCGTTTGTGTCCTTTGGTTTTGTGTAAAATTTGTTATTAATCTCTCCATTTGACTTAAACTTAGTAACTAAGGGGACGGTGGCTCAGTGGTAGAGCATCTGCTTGGGAAGCAGAAGGTCCCAGGTTCAATCCCCGGCATCTCCAAAAAAGGGTCCAGGCAAAGAGGTGTGAAAAACCTCAGCTTGAGACCCTGGAGAGCCGCTGCCAGTCTGAGAAGGCAATACTGACTTTGATGGACCAAGGGTCTGATCCAGTAGAAGGCAGCTTCATATGTTCAACATCGCCACAGTTGTTTTTTTATTTTCATTTATACTCCCCTGGAAGTTGTCAACCATGTCCCAATTGCAGCACCTTGGCCGTCTTCTATCTTTTCCAGCCCCCCCCCCCCCTCCTCCAGCCCAGGCCCTGCTAGGGGCATACCCCAGCAGTGCCCAAATGCATAGCACCAGCCAAAGGGGGCCAAACCCAAATCCAACCCCCCCCCCCCAAAAAAAAACTAGGCTGGGCTTCCCTTGGCCTTCCCAGCCAAGAAGGCAGAATGCAAACGCTCCCCCCATCTCCCCCAAGGGCAGCCCCCCCCCCCCTTACTTGGTCAGCAGAGCTCAGACAAGGATGCGCTGCTAGGGATATACCCCTGCCATAGATGTGTGTGGGGCTGGAAACAACAAGCAACGCCATTGGCTGCACTCCCTGACATGAGATTGATGGGAGGGGGGGGGAATGTTTTAGTTTAGTTTATTTGTAATTTGTATCCCGCCCTTCCCACCAGGTGGCTCAGGGCGGCTTACAGGCGTTCAGTAGAAGGGAGAGGTTTGTTCCTTGGGAGGAGGAAACCATAGAAGCCAGCAGCGTCCTGGAGGGAAAACGTGTGTGTGTGCATGTGTGTGTGTCCTGGGAAGGATATTGTGGGCTATTGTGTACTTTGGCCTAAGGACAGGCTTATTCCACCCCCCCCCCCACCACCATCTTTTGGATTTTTACATTCTTATGTGCCTGCTGCGTGTTTGTGTCCTTTGCACGAGCTGTGTATTTCAGTTTCACAGGTGGAAAAATAATCTCTGTCCTGTTGTTTCAGAGGCACAACTCAGAGTCTTTTTTATTATTCTGTTGTTGTTTGGAACTGCCACTTTTAACTGCTTAGGTCAAAGGTGGCCAAACTGGCTTAAGGTTAGAGCCAAATAGGTTACATGTCAGATGTCTGAGAGACGCAAGACATGAGCAAACATTATACACATGTCTTTCTTTTAATACTTTCTTTGCACAGAAAAAGCCGCCCCGTGGCGCAGAGTGGTAAAGCAGCAGTACTGCATTACTGTGGTCTGAACTCTCTGCTCACGACCTGAGTTCGATCCCAGCAGAAGCTGGTTCAGGTAGCCAGCCCAAGGTTGACGCAGCCTCCCATCCTTCCGAGGTCGGTCAAATGATACCCAGCTTGCTGGGGGGAAAGTGTAAAAGACTGGGGAAGGCAATGGCAAACCACCCTGTAAAAAGACTGCCATGAAAACGTGAAAGCAACGCCACCCCAGAGTTGGAAACGACTGGTGCTTGCACAGGGGACCTTTCCTTTCCTTTCTGCACAGAAAGATAAATGCATATGTATGCGCTTAACATGACCATGCTAGAAGGAGACTTTAAAAAAAAAAAGTTGGGAATAACAGTCCCCATAAGACCAGCACAGAGAAAGGTTAGGGAATTCAAAGTCAAAATAATCTTTAATGGCATACAATTTGACAACCAACCAATGGCCAGCAATAGAACAATAATCAAGAGCCATTGTTGGTACAATCTATCCTCTTAGAGGCAAAATACAAAAACTTGGCGACCCACTTCGATTGTACCAACACAATGGCTGAAGAGGAAAAAAAATGTGTCTTATGTTCATCAGGCTGATTTTCCTGTTTTCTCAGTAAAGGCTCTAAATACAAAGCACAGAGGTCACGATAACAGGAATAGAAAAACACATACTCTAGAGATTCTATTTCTTCGTCACCGCAAGCACATAATGTATCACAATATGGGATTTGATGAAACCTCCCATACAGCACCGCAGAGGTTAACACATTAAAGTGGGCTTGCATATAGGCTCTTCGAAGAAGCAAAAAAACTCCAACACCCCCCCCACCCCAATTCTGCTATACACCTTTGGGGGAAAGTCCATGTTAGGGAATTATTTTTTGGCACCAGTGGGAGAAGGAAACACACAGGCACCGTATAAATCTCTCACTTCCATTTCCATCAGTATGTATCTCTCTTTGCTGTGACACCTAGGTGAGTAAATGCAGCTCCTCCAAGAGCTATGAAACTAAGGGAGGAAACTGGTATGGCCCCCTTAATTCCATCCCTCCTTCCAGTGGCTCTTTCAGCTCTTGCACTGTAATAATAATAATAATAAACTTTTATTTGTATCCCGCCCTCCCCACCGAAGCAGGCTCAGGGCGGCTAACAAGACATGGTATACCATGATTTACATAAAACAATTTTAAAATACAGTTAGTACATACATTTAAAAAGTTACAAAAAGTTTCGTTGCTCTCTTTTTGTTGAGAACAATGACAATAAATTTATCTATCTATAAAAGTTATAAACTACAATAAATTAGGTGCTATGCTCAGTAGATGTATTTCGATGGCTAGATATCGCTTTCAGGGCTCCTTATATGCTTGCAGAAAGAGGGTGGTTTTGCAAGCCCTGCGGAACTGATTAAAGTCCCGCAGGGCTCACACTTCCTCCGGTAATTGATTAGACCAGTGGGGGGCCATTACGGAGAAGGCCTGCTCTCTTGTTACTCTCAATTTGGCCTCCTTTGGTCCAGGGATCCTTAAAAGGCTTTGGGAGCTAGATCTTAGTGCTCTCTGGGGAACGTGTGGGGAGAGGCGGTCCCTAAGGTAGGCAGGGCCTCGGCCATATAGGGCTTTAAAGGTAATAACCAGCACCTTGTAGCGGACTCGGAATATAATTGGAAGCCAGTGCAGTTCCTTCAGCCCAGGCTGTACGTGTTCCGAGGTAGTCCCAGTAGCAGCCTGGCCGCCGCATTCTGCACTAGCTGCAACTTCCGAGTTCGGCACAAGGGCAGCCCCATGTAGAGGGCATTACAGTAGTCTAGTCTCGAGGTGACCGTTGCATGGATCACTGTTGCTAGGTCGCTACGTTCTAGGAAGGGGGCCAACTGTCTTGCTCTTCTAAGATGGAAGAAGGCGGATTTCGCAGTGGCAGCTATCTGTGCCTCCATTGTCAGGGAGGATTCCAGTAGCACTCCCAGGCTCTTGACCCTGCGCACTGGTATCAGTGACGCACCGTCAAAGGCCGGTAGGGAGATCTCCCCTCCCAGCCCGCAGCGGTCCATGCAAAGGACCTCTGTCTTCGCTGGGTTCAGCTTCAGCCCACTCAGCCTGTCTTTCACCTCTAGGTCCCTGGGTGACCTGTGTGGTGGTGAAGTGCTTGCAAGCCTGCCTATTTCCCCCCCCTTCACACGTGGTGGAAATAATCTGCCTGTCTATGGGTCAGTGCTCAGAGGCTGACTGTGGTCCCAGTGCTAAGCAAGTGTGCCTGAGTAAGCTTGCATTAAGTTCCTCCTTGACCTCTGAGAGCTGCACAATATGCGTGAAAGAACCACGTGTGGCTCCCAAGCCACAGTTTGGACACCCCCGGCTTAGGTTTTACCAGCTGCTTTAGTCCAGTCTCAGCTATACTTACGACCAGCGACTGAGGCATCTTCTTCTTCTGTATTTTCATACGTGCATATGTGTGTGTGTGCATCTGAAGGCCATGACGACCTCTGGTGTCTGACCCCTGCTGGGGGCCTGGAGTATATCCAGGGAGGTAGCTAAATAAAGCCTGCCAACGCTTCCCAACTGCTGGTATTCCAAGGAGGTCTCCCATCCAAGTCCTTGCCAGAGTCCACCCTGCTCGGCTTCTGAGATCTGACAAGATCAAGCTTGCCGGGGCTCTCCCACTCAGGGCCCAGTTCCTTCTGCATCTTGACTCTAACTGGCCTTTCCTGGCAATTAACCCTCCGCCCACCCTCTTTCTACCTAGATGTACGGCAGAGGTGTCAAACATGTAGCCTGGGGGCTGAATCAGGCCCTCAGAGAGCTCCTATCAGGCCCCTGAGCAACTGAAGAAGACAACGACCTTGGATTTATATTCTGCCTTCCACTCAAGAGTCTCAGAGCGGCTCACAATCTCCTTTATCTCCCTCCCCGACAACAGACACCCTGTGAGGTGGGTGGGGCTGGAGAGGCTCTCACAGCAGCTGCCCTTTCAAGGACAGAGGCTCAGAGCGGCATACAATCTCCTTTCCCTTCCTCCCCCACAACAGACACCCTGTGAGGTGGGTGGGGCTGAGAGGGCTCTCACAGCAGCTGCCCTTTCAAGGACAGAGGCTCAGAGCGGCTCACAATCTCCTTTCCCTCCCTCCCCCACAACAGACACCCTGTGAGGTGGGTGGGGCTGAGAGGACTCTCACAGCAGCTGCCCTTTCAAGGACAACCTCTGCCAGAGCTATGGCTGACCCAAGGCCATGCCAGCAGGTGCAAGTGGAGGAGTGGGAAATCAAATCCGGTTCTCCCAGATAAGGGTCCACACACTTAACCACTACACCAAACTGGCTGTCATCTGCTTCCTTCTCCCTCTTTCTTGCTTCCCTCTGCATAACAGCTCTCTTTGCAAGGCCTGCTCAGTTGCACGGAAGCTAAAGAGCAAAACCTCTATTTTCTCCACTGGCTGAGGCTCTTATCTTGGGGAGGAAGGGGGGGAGGGAAAAGCTTGCTTTGCCAGGCTATCACAATCACACAGCAGAACTACTGAGCTAAACCTCTCTTCCTTCTATTGGCTGAGGCTCCTCTCCTTCCTGGTCCCCTGGGGAAGGCAGGAAAGAGCCAGAGCTTTCTTTGCCCAGTTCCCCGGGTCCCATGGGAGAGATACAAAGGAAGCACCTTTAAGAACCATGAGTGCTAACGTTTTAAGCATGATTTTAAGTTTTTTGAAAAAAACTCTTTGTGTTTGTCTGTGTGTTTGTCTGTGTCTGTTGTGGGGAAGGGAAAGGAGATTGTAAGCCGCTCTGAGCCTCTGTCCTTGAAAGGGCAGCTGCTGTGAGAGCCCTCTCAGCCCCACCCACCTCACAGGGTGTCTGTTGTGGGGGAGGAAGGGAAAGGAGATTGTGAGCCGCTCTAAGATTCTTGGGAGTGGAGGGTGGAAAATAAATCCAATATCATCTTCTTTCAAAGCTCCCAACATTAAAATTGTGTCTTCCATGTGCGGGTTCTCAGTTGCCATCAAAGAGCGCCTCTGCAGCAGAATCTCTTTCCACAGTCTGAAAATTCAAAAGGTTTCTGCCTTATATCAGCTCATATATGGTTTTGAAAATTGTCACACTGACTGAATCACTTCATAATCTGCGCTCAAAAATTTTCTCCCCACTTGTGGGTTCTTCGATGCAGTTGAAGAGTGCCACTCTAACTGAATTTCCTCTCACACTCTAAGCATTGAAAAGGTTTCTCCTGTTTGGATTCTCCGATGCATTACTCTGTCCTCACTTCTTCTGGGGCCTGTCCAATCGCCTGCTCCACTAACCCTCATTGGACCCTCTGGGATGAGAGCTGCCACTGCAGTAGTGGAGACTGATGGGCAAACAGCTTATTAGCAAGTTCAAGGTAGGGGAGTGCTCTCATTCATCGGGATGGTGTCTCTCCATCATGAAAGCCTCCCTTGGGGCCATAAACGAGTCCAGGTGTGGCGAGCTGGGGCCAGACGTTGAGAATTCTAAAGATTCTCCCCTCTGTGTGTTCTTTGATGATGAAGATTCCTCCTCTCACTGAATCTCTTTCCACACTCTGGTTTCTCCCCTATATGAGTTCTCTGATGATGCTGAAGATGGCCCCTCTGAATGAATCTCTTTCCACACTCTGAGCATTCAAAAGGCTTCTCCCCTGTGTGAGTTCTCTGATGCCGTTGAAGATGGCCTCTCTCACGGAATCTCTTTCCACACTCTGAACACTCAAAAGGTTTCTCCCCTGTATGAGTTCTCTGATGATGTTGAAGATGGCCACTCTGACTGAATCTCTTTCCACACTCTGAGCATTCAAAAGGTTTCTCCCCTGTGTGGGTTCTCTGATGATGTTTAAGACTGCCACTCGTACTAAATTTCTTTCTGCACTCTAAGCATTCAAAAGTTTTAATTCCTGTGTGGGTTCTCTGGTGCTGCTGAAGATTGCCACTGTGACTGAATCTCTTTCCACACTCTGAGCATTCAAAAAATTTCTCCCCTGTGTGGGTTCTCTGATGATACTGCAGATGGCCACTCTGACTGAATCTCTTTCCACACTCTGAGCATTCAAAAGGTTTCTCCCCTGTGTGGGTTCTCCGATGATCTTGAAGATTCCTCCTTTCACTGAATCTCTTTCCACACTCTGAGCACTCAAAAGGTTTCTCCCCTGTATGAGTTCTCTGATGCTGTTGAAGATGGCTACGCTGATTGAATCTCTTTCCACACTCTGAGCATTGAAAAGGTTTCTCCCCTGTATGAGTTCTCTGATGATGTTGAAGATGGCTACTCTGACTGAATCTCTTTCCACACTCTGAGCATTCAAAAGGTTTCTCCCCTGTGTGGGTTCTATGATGCTCTTGAAGGCTGCCATTCGTACTGAAACTCTTTCCACACTCTGAGCACTCAAAAGGTTTCTCCCCTGTATGAATTCTCTCATGATGTTGAAGATGACTCCTCTGACTGAATCTCTTTCCACACTCTGAACACTCAAAAGGTTTCTCCCCTGTATGGGTTCTATGATGCTTTTGAAGACTGCCACTCTGACTGAATCTCTTTCCACACTCTGAGCATTCAAAAGGTTTCTCTCCTGTGTGGGTTCTTTGATGAAATTGGAGATTGCCACTCATACTGAATCTCTTTCCACACTCTGAGCACTCAAAAGGTTTCACCCTTGTGTGGGTTCTCTGATGATATTGAAGACTGCTGCTTGTACTGAATCTCTTTCTACACTCTAAGCATTCAAAAGGTTTCTCACCTGTGTGGGTTCTTTGATGATATTGGAGATTGCCACTCCGACTAAATCTCTTTCCACACTCTGAGCATTCAAAAGGTTTCTCCCCTGTGTGGGTTCTCTGATGATATTGACGATTGCTGCTTGTACTGAATCTCTTTCCACACTCTGAGCATTCAAAAGGTTTCTCGCCTGTGTGGGTTCGTTGATGATACTGACGATTGCTGCTTGTACTGAATCTCTTTCCACACTCTGAGCATTCAAAAGGTTTTTCCCCTGTATGAGTTCTCTGATGATACTGAAGATGGCCAGTCTGACTGAATCTCTTTCCACACTCTGCACACTCAAAAGGTTTCTCCCCTGTGTGGGTTCTATGATGCTTTTGAAGACTGCCACTGTAACTGAATCTCTTTCCACACTCTGAGCATTCAAAAGGTTTCTCCCCAGTATGGATTCTCTGATGACGTTGAAGACTGCCACTCGTACTGGATCGCTTTCCACACTCTGAGCACTGAAAAGGTTTCTCCCCTGTGTGAGTTCTCTGATGCAGTTGAAGATTGTCACTCTGACTGAATCTCCTTCCACACTCTAAGCATTCAAAAGTTTTCTCTCCAGTGTGGGTTTTTTGGTGCAGCTGAAGAATGCTAATCTGACTAAAGTTATTTCTTGTCTCTGAGTATTCAGATGGTTTCGCCTCTCTGCGCATACTTTGGTTCAAAAAGAGCTGTGGTCTATTTGTGAAATTCTTAATGGATTTGCTTGCCTTCATTACCCTTTGCTTTGGAAGACGTATGTTCTGCTTTCTTCCATCGTGGTTTTCAATCGTACTGACGCCTTTGTTTCTGTTGAGTCCGCCTTGATTCCTGACATTTTCGTTCAAGCCTTCATTTTTAACTTTATGTGGCATTTCCTGATGAAGTTCCTCACTCTCCTCATTCCTCTGATCATCCTCTGCTGGAATAAAGAGAGAGAAAGATCCTGTTAGCACTTGGGAAGGCTGGTAAGATCCAACGACATCTATGGGACTGCAGGAGGGAAGGACTGACGGCCCTTTGGGCTCATCAGTTTGGCTGATCTTAACCACCCCTCCACCTTTCCCCAAGAATATCTAGTGCTTAAGGATACCTCCCCCACTCGTGAAAAGCCTCAGCTAAACACTTGTGCAGCAGAAGCTTCAGACTCTCCAGATTTCAGACTCCCAGAAAGTCTTCTTCCCTCCTTACCCACCAGCCTGTATGATTGTACCAGATCAGAAGGAAATCAGGAATCCCCTGCGGTTATTCCTGGCCTGTTCCCTTGACATAACAGTGATGGATACTCACTCTCAGCCAACTCATTTGGGAAGGAAATATGCTCTCGGAATCCTCTAGAAGAACTCCCCGGGCTTTCTTCAAATGCAAGGCCGTTCTCTTTCTCCACCACAGTCTCTTTTATACTTCTGGCTTCTTTTGCTGAAAGAGAGGGAGACAGAGAGGGAATGATCATTCTTACATGGAGAAGGAAGAGATCAATGTCTAAAAATTCTTCTGGAATGACGGCACCACGGTCAAGATCAAAGCCCAGAATCTGAAGCAGGATAAGGGGAATGGATCTGTGAGGCAAAGAATCCTAGTTCTCCAAAGGGTTACAGTAATTATTAAGTGGTCTGGTGTGACTTGTGGGTGTTCATGAGTCTGCCTGCACTTAACATCATCATCTTTTTCATGGCCAGATTCCCAGATTGAGGTTACTGTCTAATCGTGAGAACCTTTATCCAGTTCTGCAGACAGGAGGGTGACGTAGATGAAGATATTGGATTTATATCCCGCCCTCCACTCCGAAGAGTCTCAGAGCGGCTCACAATCTCCTTTCCCTTCCTCCCCCACAACAGACACCCTGTGAGGTAGATGAAGATATTGGATTTATATCCCGCCCTCCACTCCCAAGAGTCTCAGAGCAGCTCACAATCTCCTTCCCCTTCCTCCCCCACAACAGACGCCCTGTGAGGTAGATGAAGATATTGGATTTATATCCCGCCCTCCACTCCGAAGAGTCTCAGAGCGGCTCACAATCTCCTTTACCTTCCTCCCCCACAACAGACACCCTGTGAGGTAGATGAAGATATTGGATTTATATTCCGCCCTCCACTCCGGAGAGTCTCAGAGCGGCTCACAATCTCCTTCTTCTTCCTCCCCCACAACAGACACCCTGTGAGGTAGATGAAGATATTGGATTTATATCCCGCCCTCCACTCCGGAGAGTTTCAGAGCGGCTCACAATCTCCTTTACCTTCCCCCCCCACAACAGATACCCTGTGAGGTAGATGAAGATATTGGATTTATATCCCGCCCTCCACTCCCAAGAGTCTCAGAGCGGCTCACAATCTCCTTCCCCTTCCTCCCCCACAACAGACACCCTGTGAGGTGGGTGGGCTTAGAGAGCTCTCACAGCAGCTGCCCCTTCAAGGACAACCTCTGCCAGAGCTATAGCTGACTCAAGGCCATGCTAGCAGCTGCAAGTGGAGGAGTGGGGAATCAAACCCGGTTCTCCCAGATAAGAGTCCGCACACTTAACCACTACACCAAACTGGGGATGCTGCTGACATCCTCTGGAAAATTCCATCCAGCAGGACCCTTGATTGGGTCATTCGAACCACCTGTCCCTAGAGAGGCAGAAACTATAATACGGGTATGGATGAGGGAAGCCAGGCTAACTTTATGCTGATGGCATTCTAGTACCGTACACTTGGCTGTTTTCTTGCTGCATCATGATGAATACTTCTCTCTATCACAGGGGTGGCCAACGGTAGGTCTCCAGATGTTTTTTACCTACAATTCCCAGCAGCCCCAGCCAGCATGGCCAATGGCTGGGGCTGATGGGAGTTGTAGGCCGAAAACATCTGGAGAGCTACCGTTGGCCACCCCTGCGATAGAGTAACTTAGGCTACAGTTGCAATACGGATGCTGCTACACAGGGTGCCATATAGGCACTTCGTATCTTAGAACAGTTAGCTTCTCTTCTTTTCCTGTTGCTGAACTGCACAAACTGCGCTGTTTTGCGCCATCTTAGTTTTAAATCCTTAATAAAATTTTGTATATTTTTAAAAAGGGGTCTACTTTGTTTGTGCACACTCTCCCCGGATATCCACTGAATTGGGCGTTGCTCAGGTGCAAAGAGCTCTGACTCATGGGGACCCAGGTTTCCTTCCTTGACAGGATTTTATTTATTTTTATTTACTTTCCATTTTGGTGTAGTGGTTAAGTGTGTGGACTCTTAGCTGGGAGAACCAGGTTTGATTCTCCACTCCTCCACTTGCAGCTGCTGGAATGGCCTTGGGTCAGCCATAGCTCTCTTATCTGGGAGAACCGGGTCTGATTCCCCACTCCTCCACTTGCAGCTGCTACAATGGCCTTGGGTCAGCCATAGCTCTCTTATCTGGCAGAACTGCGTTTGATTCCCCACTCCTCCACTTGCAGCTGCTGGAATGGCCTTGGGTCAGCCAGAGCTCTCTTATCTGGGAGAACCGGGTTTGATTCCCCACTCCTCCACTTCTAGCTGCTGGAATGGCCTTGGGTCAGCCATAGCTCTCTTATCTGGGAGAACCAGGTTTGATTCCCCCCTCCTCCACTTACAGCTGCTGGAATGGCCTTGGGTCAGCTATAGCTCTCTTATCTGGGAGAACCAGGTTTGATTCCCCCCTCCTCCACTGGCAGCTGCTGGAATAGCCTTGGGTCAGCCATAGCTCTCTTATCTGGGAGAACCGGGTCTGATTCCCCACTCCTCCACTTGCGGCTGCTGGAATGGTCTTGGGTCAGCCATCGCTCTCTTATCTGGGAGAACCGGGTCTGATTCCCCACTCCTCCACTTCCGGCTGCTGGAATGGCCTTGGGTCAGCCATAGCTCTCTTATCTGGGAGAACCGGGTCTGATTCCCCACTCCTCCACTTGCAGCTGCTGGAATGGCCTTGGGTCAGCCATAGCTCTGTTATCTGGGAGAACCGGGTCTGATTCCCCACTCCTCCACTTGCAGCTGCTGGAATGGCCTTGGGTCAGCTATAGCTCTCTTATCTGGGAGAACCGGGTCTGATTCCCCACTCCTCCACTTGCAGCTGCTGGAATGGCCTTGGGTCAGCCATAGCTCTGTTATCTGGGAGAACCGGGTTTGATTCCCCACTCCTCCACTTGCAGCTGCTGGAATGGTCTTCGGTCAGCCATAGCTCTCTTATCTGGGAGAAACGGGTTTGATTCCCCACTCCCCCACTTGCAGCTGCTGGAATGGCCTTGGGTCAGCCATAGCTCTCTTATCTGGGAGAACCGGGTCTGATTCCCCACTCCTCCACTTGCGGCTGCTGGCATGGCCTTGGGTCAGCCAGAGCTCTCTTATCTGGGAGAACCGGGTCTGATTCCCCACTCCTCCACTTGCAGCTGCTGGAATGGCCTTGGGTCAGCCAGAGCTCTCTTATCTGGGAGAACTGGGTCTGATTCCCACTCCTCCACTTGCACCGGCTAGCATGGTCTTGGATCAGCCATAGCTCTGGCAGAGGTTGTCCTTGAAAGGGCAGCTGCTGTGAGAGCCCTCTCAGCCCCACCCACCTCACAGGGTGTCTGTTGTGGGGGAGGAAGGGAAAGGAGATTGTAGGCCGCTCTAAGCCTCTGTCCTTGAAAGGGCAGCTGCTGTGAGAGCCTTCTCTAGCCCCACCCATTTCACAAGGTGTCTGTTGTGGGGGAGGAAGGGAAAAGAGATTGTAGGCCGGCTCTGAGCCTCTGTCCTTGAAAGGGCAGCTGCTGTGAGAGCCCTCTCAGCCCCACCCACCTCACAGGGTGTCTGTTGTGGGGGAGGAAGGGAAAGGAGATTGTAGGCCGCTCTGAGCCTCTTTGGAGTGGAGGGCAGGATATAAATCCAATATCTTCTTCTTCTTCTATCTTCCTATATCCCGCCCATTCCAAACGGACTCAGGGCGGCTAACGATCAAAATAAAACCAACATCTCAGTTTCAAATATAAAACAGTAAGACATAATAATTCACAATTCAAAACAAAATATAGGCGCTTTACAACATATTAAGAGCTTAGGCGGCTTAGATCGTACTAAAAAAGGTCAAGGTAGTCCCCTGCGCAAGTACCAGTCGTTTTTGACTCTGGGGTGATGTTGCTTTCACAACGTTTTCACGGCAGACTTTTTACGGGGTGCTTTGTCATTGCCTTCCCCGGTCATTATGCTTTCCCCCAGCAAGCTGGGGACTCATTTTATCGATCTCGGAAGGATGGAAGGCTGAGTCAACCTCGAGCCGGCTACCTGAACCCAGCTTCCACCGGGATCGAACTGAGGTCGTGAGCAGAGGGCTCCGACTGCAGTACTGCAGCTTCACCACTCTGCGCCGCGGGGCTCTTCGATCGTACTAGGCCTTCCATTGATCTGTTGGCGGTCCTTCTGGTGGGGTTGGCCAGCAGCATAAAAGCAGCAGCCGTTCTCCCCTAGTTGTTATAGGCTTGTTTAAAAAGTTCAGTTTTACAAGGTCTGCGGAATTGGGAGAGATCCCGCACAGGTCTTATGGCCTTGGGGACAGCATTCCACAGCATTGGTGCTGCCACTGAGAAGGCCCTGGCCCGTATAGAGCCCAGTCTGGCCTCCCTTGGTCCTGGGATGGACAGTAGATTTTGAGTTCCCGAATGCAGTGCTCTTTGGGGAACATATGGGGAAAGGCAGTCTCTTAGATAGACAGGTCCTCAGCCATATAGGGCTTTAAAGGTCAATACCAGCACTTTGAAACAGGCTTGGTACACAATAGGCAGCCAGTGCAGCTCTTTCTGCACTGGCTGAATGTGCTCCCACCGAGGGAGTCCCATTAACAACCGTGCTGCAGCGTTCTGCACTAGCTGCAGTCACCGAGTCAGAATCAAGGGCAGCCCCATGTAGAGGGCATTACAGTAGTCTATTCTCGAGGTGAATGTAGCATGGATCACCACTGCTAAGTCGCGGTGCTCCAGAAAAGAAGCCACCGCAGATGGAAAAAGGCGGACTTGGCAGTGGTTGCTACCCGGGCCTCCATAGACAGGGAAGACACTGGGAGCACCCCC
Source organism: Heteronotia binoei (assembly GCF_032191835.1). NCBI lineage: Eukaryota > Metazoa > Chordata > Lepidosauria > Squamata > Gekkonidae > Heteronotia > Heteronotia binoei. The sequence continues at coordinate 6,602,249 of NC_083227.1, read as the reverse complement.
AGTCTCTTGACCTTCAGATCACAGGAAGAGCAGATGTAAGGGGGAAGAGGGAGTTGGAAAGGTCGCCAAACAGAGAAGTGAGGATCTGGCCTCTTCCAGAGTGTATCTGAGGGCCTCTCATCCACTTTCTCTTAGGCCACGACACCTTCTCTGGCCTAGGCCAGGAGTGGCCAACGGTAGCTCTCCAGATGTTTTTTGCCTACAACTCCCATCAGCCCCAGCCATCGGCCATGCTGGCTAGAGGCGATGGGAGTTGTAGGCAAAAAAAAAATCTGGAGAGCTACCGTTGGCCACCCCTGGCCTAGGGGATGGCTACAACACTGGCCTCACTTACCCTCCTGCAAGTACACACACATGAACAACACAAGAAGCTGCGGTACACTGAATCAAATCCTTGATCCATTGGAGTCAGTATGCTCAGTCCACCAGCCGTTTTCCAGGGTCTCAGGCAGGTGTTTTTCAATCAAAAGTTATTCTACTGTGGAATCGGCTACCTAGGGAAGAGGTGAGTTCCCCCCTCCCTGGCAATCTGTAAGCAGCAGCTGGACAAACGCTCCTGTCACAGATGCTCTAGGCCAGGGGTTGGGAATGTCTGTCCCGAGGGCCGTTTACGGCTTTCAAGATCACTTGGTCTGGCTCTCGGGGATTGCTAGGCCAAGCTGAGCCATGCCGTGGCCTGCCTGGGGCCTTACTGGCTGGCCAGGATCACTGCAGGGCCTGGAAAAGTCACTGTCACAGTTAAGTTTTCCCCTCATTTCTTTATTTCCCCTTTTTTCTATTTCTTTATTTCCCCTTTTTTCTATTTCTTTCCCCCGATTCTTTGTTTCCCATAATTCTCCTTTCTTCTCCCCCTTTTTAAATGTCCATTGTCCCCCTTTATTACCCTTTCTTCCTCCTTTTCATTACCCTTCAAATCCAATCTTATCTTCTTCTTTCTTCCCCTTTCTTCCCATTTCTTTATTTCCGTTTATTTCCCTTTCTTCCCCCATTTCTTTCTTTTTCTTTATTACCTTTTCTCCCCTCCATTTCATTTCCCTTTCTTCCCCCTTCCTCCTTCTCTCTCTCACCTAAGTGCTGGGCATTGTGAAGGACTGCTGCTGGGGTATATGGGTGCCTTTAAAAGTCTGCTGGGAGCAGCTGCAATGTCTGCATGGAGGGAGGAAGGCGTGACAGGGGTGGGAGACAACTACCCCCAGTTCAATTTGCACTCGATTATCCCAAATGGCATGGCCTAATATGCTAATGAGTTCCTGCTGGGCTTTTTCTTTTTTAAATAAAAAAAGTCCTGGACTTTGGCATTTGCCTAGGGCAGTGGGCTGGGGTCTGTGCGCGCACAAAATTAGGCTCCCCACATATGACTTCAAATAGAAAAACAATAATTTGCATCAATTTTGCCAGCCTGAATCGTTCTCCCTTGGTGGAGCACTGTTTTTTAAGTTGATAATTTTGTATGGCCCGCGAATGATGTTATAAATATTCAAATGGCCGTTGACAGAAAAAAGGTTCTCTTGAGAGTCCCTTGGACTGCAAGAAGATCAAATCAGTCAGTTCTAAGGGAAATCAACCCAGACTGCTCCCTGGAAGGTCAGATGCTGAAGCTGAAGCTCAAATACTTTGGCCACCAAATGAGAAGGGAGCACTCCCTGGAGAAGACCCTGATGCTGGGAAAGACAGAAGGCCAAAGAAGAAGGGGACGGCAAAAGAGGAGATGGCTGGACAGCGTTACTGATGTAACAAACACGAATTTGAGCAGACTTCAGAGGATGATGGAAGACAGGAGGGCCTGGCGTGACTTTGTCCATGGGGTCGCAAAGAGTCGGACTCGACTGTGCGACAACAACAACAAAAGTGCTAGATGACCCTGGAGGTCAGTTCCAGTTCTATGATTCTATGAACACGTGAAGTTTCCTTACACTGAATCAGACCCTTGATCCCTTGAGTATTATCTACTCAGTCCGGCATCGGCTCTCCAGGGTCTCAGGCAGAGTCTTTCATTTCACCTCCTACCTGATCCTTTTCTCTGGCGATGCTGGGGATTGAACTGGGGACCTTCTGCATGCCAAGCAGATGTTCTATCAGGGAGTCAAAGCCCCTCCCAAAGTAGTAGGCCTCAAAATGATGCATTGCTAGTCAATATTTGGATTCATCACTCATCAAAATGGCAGCAAGCTGCACCTTTGGCACCTAAGAAAGATCCTTACCCAGAAAGGCCACGTTCCCATAGTTCTCCAGCATGACTTCCCTGTACAGAGCTCTTTGTCCCGGATCCAGCAGGGCCCACTCTGCCTCCGTGAAAGAGACAGACACCTCCTCCAAGGAAAATGGACCCTGGAAGAAAAAGAAGATTCCCTCCTCTTCAGAGTTCACACACTGGAGGGGAGTAGTCTGGGCAGGAACAGGCTGGGGATGGGTAAATGCAACAGCATTCAAAGGATCTCTCTCACAGACCCCTTGGAGAAACAGAAGGAGCAAAAACTCCCTTGAGAAAGAAGGTGGGATCCCAGCGGCCCCCCGCTCATCTCATCTCTCCTACCTGGATTGGAGGTGCAGCAGCTGTTTCCACCTCTCTGAAAAGACAACGGTTCAACAGCATCTCTTCACTGCCTGTTCCTGAGACAAGGGAGGAAGGAAGGGCATTTATTAGCTCCTTGCTTCACACAACTCCTTCCTGGAGTTGTGAAATCTTGCCCTACGTACACTCAACACATTTTTTAAACACTTTTTACTACGTTCTGGGAGAGGCAGAAGAGAAGCACCAGGGAGCTATGAGCCTCAGGACTTTTAAATGCTGCCAACATATTTTAGACTTCTGTGAGACTTGGGTTTGGTCTAAAGGGAGGGAAATGCAGAGAGGAAATGCCATAGCATGAAACCTTACCGTCACATTGAACCAGACATGACTGGAGGAATTCTGGGGACTTGAGGGAAATATGAATGTGTTTTCAGCAAGGTGGATAAAAATCGATGATTTTTTTTTTATTAAAAAAAATCGGATTTTTAAAATTTAAATCGGATTTTTTAAATAAAACGCTTTTTGAGGAAAATCTATTATCATCCAAAGGTTATCCCATCATGAAATAAGGATTCGTTTTTAATTCTGAAGCATAAGGCTGTATATTCATGCAATGTTTAAATTTTTTGGTAATAAATTCTATTAACCCATTCGCAACGTCATGCTTTTCCAGAGGTTTCTATAATAATAATAATTTTTTTATTCATACCCCGCCCTCCCCGCCAAGGCAGGCTCAGGGCGGCTTACAGGACATGGCATAAGCCATGTTATAACAATAAAAACAGGATAATACAATTAAATACAATTCACAATTAAACATTAAATAATCTAAATTATTAAATAAATTAAATAATCTAAAGATTAAAGTAATCTGTAAGATTACTGGGCAGTTTCTCTGTCTGCAAGATATCATCACAGAACACAGATGCTTGGTCTATGCCCGCTAGTAAAGACCTTTTGGAACAAAAATTATCAAAATAATCAGAAAAGTATGCAATATAACATTAACCATAGAGTTTAATCTTATGTTGGTAAGCACAATAGGTGGCCCGGTAATAGACAGGAGCATGCAACATTTAGTCAAGGCTATGGTATTGGCGGGTAAGGCGGTCATCGCTTTGGGTTGGAAGGACAAAAGTAAATGGACAGTAGAAATCTGGCACAATTATTTGTTTGAATTTATACAGTCAGACATCGTGGCGGTACTTAACAAGGAGACAACATGGGATGTGAAAACCAAGGAAATCACGACCAGATGGAAGACCTACCTAGAATGGACAGCGATAGAAGGAAGGACGGACATTCAGTGATAGACTAAGACTTTGTGCCCATGACTGGGGAGAAGAGACTAGGAGTAAAGGGTTGGGGGGGGGGAGGGAGGAAGGGCGTGTTGGAAATAAAAATATTTGTTGTAATGGACTAAATAGAATAACAAATAAAGACTATTTATTAAAAAAAAAAGATACTTGGTCTCGCAGTTCTCAAAACTGTAATTTGTGTCTGCTGAGATCACATGCCTCTTCTACACAGCAAAGACGTTGTAAAATGAACAGAGTAGAGAAAAAGAGCTTAATCTCATTGTTCTACAAACCTATGTACACAGAATCAACCCCTTAAGTGCTAAGTTTCAAAAAGTTCAATGAATAGAAAAAGATTGCTTGGAGTGGAATAGATCTGCGCAAGAAGAAACTTGAGTGTGAGGAGGGAGGGGCAAGCAGTAAAAATGAAAGTGAAAGGGGGTCCAGGGGGGTCGCTAAGAGTCGGACTCTGTGCGACTAAACAACAGAAGAGAAATCAACCCAGACTGTTCCCTGGAAGGTCAGATGCTGAAGCTGAAGCTCCAATACTTTGACCACCCAATGAGAAGGGAGCCCTCACTGGAGAAGACCCTGATGCTGGGAAAGACAGAAGGCCAAAGAAGAAGGGGGCGGCAAAAGAGGAGCTGGCTGGACAGCGTTACTGATGTAACAAACACAAATTTGAGCAGACTTCGGAGGATGGTGGAAGACAGGAGGGCCTGGCGTGACTTGGTCCAGGGGGTTGCAAAGAGTCGGACTTGACTGTGCGACTAAACAACAACAAAATGGAAGGAAGGTGAGATATGATTTTTTTTTTCCTAATCAGTGGGAGATACTGACCTCCAGGAATTTGTCTAATCTCCTTTTAGAGGCATCACAGTTCAGGGACATAGAGTACCACCAATTAACTCTCTGTTATCTGTAGAAACCCCTCCACCCCTGACCTGAGCTCTCTACCCACCACATTCACAGGCTGCCCCAATGGCATCCAGGCACAAGGAGTCCTTACCACAGGAGAGGGCATCTTGGGCACGCTCCACCGCCTGCCCCCTCTGCCCCTGCTCCAAGGAAGCTCCTTCTGCCTCAGGGATTGCAGCTTCCATCTCCAAAGGTGGTCCCCGCATCTGAAACAGCAGCCAGGGAGAGGGGTAAGAGATGGAATGGAAAAGAGACCAAGGAATGGATCCTGCCCCACTCCCAGATTCTGCACCCTTCTCTCAGCAGATTTGGTGAGTTATCTGCAGGGGTCAGAAATTCTCTAGCAGAAGAGGCTCTGGGCAATTAACTGGCAAGGAAACTTTAAGATAAGGTGAGATATTGTTGCTTGAATTAGACACACCTGGAGGGAATCTCCTCACCTGTTCTGCCTGCCTCTTCTCCTCTGCCTGACTCAGGAGGAAACCTTCGGCCAGAGCCACCGCCTGGGAACTGGTCTCCGGCCCACATCCTCTGACCCAGCTTTGCATTTCCTGGGGCAGGAGAGTCAGGAACTGCTCCAGGATCACCAGGTCTAGGATCTGCTTCTTGGTGTGCCTCTCTGGCTTCAGCCACTGGCTGGAAAGGTGATGGAGCTGGCTGCAAACCTCTCGGGCCCCATCGGCCTCATGGTAGCAGAACAGCTGGAAGTGTTGGCAATGCACATTTGAGGTAATGGCATCGTGAGCCACGATCTCTGGCCAAACCCTTTCCCAGAATTCCACACCACTTCCAGGTTGGATGGGCTGGGGACTTCTCCTTGCTCTCTTGCCAGTTCCAGTTCCTTCTGGGTCCTGCCCTTCCATCTCCTTCCCCTTCTCTTGGGCCACTTCTGTCTGTGAATACATGCATTTATTTTCTTAGATATGAAAGAAGGCTTCTTTCTAAGGGGATGGAGAGAGACAGACAGCAGAGTGTCAAAAGCAAAATAAGAAAGATTGGATATACACCACTGAACATCAGAAACCTTCATTCTGAGTTTGGCCCTGGTGCTTCTTGTGCTTTGTCAACCAGGTTTAATATAGTTTTTCTAAACTACAAACCAAGCCATTTATGATGTGCCTCCTTGGTTCTATGGGGAAATTAAGTGTCTCTATTTGGCTCTTTAAGGATGTTAGAAGCTCATTCTCTCCTTAGAGCCAGTTTGGTGTAGCGGTTAAGTGTGCAGACTCTTATCTGGGAGAACCGGGTTTGATTCCCCACTCCTCCACTTGCACCTGCTGGAATGGCCTTGGGTCAGCCATAGCTCTCTTATCTGGGAGAACCGGGTTTGATTCCCCACTCCTCCACTTGCACCTGCTGGAATGGCCTTGGTCAGCCACAGCTCTCTTATCTGGGAGAACCGGATTTGATTCCCTACTCCTCCACTTGCACCTGCTGGAATGGCCTTGGGTCAGCCATAGCTCTCTTATCTGGGAGAACCGGGTTTGATTCCCCACTCCTCCACTTGCAGCTGCTGGGATGGCCTTGGGGCAGCCATAGCTCTCTTATCTGGGAGAACCGGGTTTGATTCCCCACTCCTCCACTTGCAGCTGCTGGGATGGCCTTGGGTCAACCATAGCTCTCTTACCTGGCAGAACCGGGTTTGATCCCCCACTCCTCCACTTGCACCTGCTGGAATGGCCTTGGGTCAGCCATAGCTCTCTTATCTGGGAGAACCGGGTTTGATTCCCCACTCCTCCACTTGCACCTGCTGGAATGGCCTTGGGTCAGCCACAGCTCTCTTATCTGGGAGAACCGGATTTGATTCCCTACTCCTCCACTTGCACCTGCTGGAATGGCCTTGGGTCAGCCAGAGCTCTCTTATCTGGGAGAACCGGGTTTGAGTCCCCACTCCTCCACTTGCAGCTGCTGGGATGGCCTTGGGGCAGCCATAGCTCTCTTATCTGGGAGAACCGGGTTTGATTCCCCACTCCTCCACTTGCAGCTGCTGGGATGGCCTTGGGTCAACCATAGCTCTCTTACCTGGCAGAACCGGGTTTGATCCCCCACTCCTCCACTTGCAGCTGCTGGAATGGCCTTGGGTCAGCCATAGCTCTCTTACCTGGCAGAACCGGGTTTGATCCCCCACTCCTCCACTTGCAGCTGCTGGAATGGCCTTGGGTCAACCATAGCTCTCTTACCTGGCAGAACCGGGTTTGATCCCCCCACTCCTCCACTTGCAGCTGCTGGAATGGCCTTGGGTCAACCATAGCTCTCTTACCTGGCAGAACCGCGTTTGATCCCCCACTCCTCCAATTGCAGCTGCTGGGATGGCCTTGGGTCAACCATAGCTCTCTTATCTGGGAGAACCGAGTTTGATTCCCCACTCCTCCACTTGCAGCTGCTGGAATGGCCTTGGGTCAACCATAGCTCTCTTGTCTGGGAGAACCGAGTTTGATTCCCCACTCCTCCACTTGCAGCTGCTGGAATGGCCTTGGTCAGCCATAGTTCTTTTATCTGGGAGAACCGGGTTTGATTCCCCACTCCTCCACTTGCAGCTGCTGGGATGGCCTTGGGTCAACCATAGCTCTCTTATCTGGGAGAACCGAGTTTGATTCCCCACTCCTCCACTGGCACCTGCTGGAATGGCCTTGGGTCAGCCATAGTTCTCGCAGGAGTTGTCCTTGAAAGGGCAGCTTCTGGGAGAGTTCTCAGCCCCACCTACCTCACAGGGTGTCTGTTGTGGGGGAAGAAGCCACTCTGAGTCTCTGAGTTCGGAGGGAAGGACGGGGTATAAATCTGCAGTACTCTTCTTCTACGTTGGTTCCGTGTCTTAGGGGCTAATTCTTAAGCTAGGCCCAAATGGACAAGATGGATTGGTGGCCCCCTTACCATTGTCTGCAACTCTTCAACAGGCTTAAAGTGTCAGGGAAGAGCTCTGTCCAAGCACCCAGCTGAGGGGAAGGGGCAGGAATGTCTCTGTGGGAAGAACAAGCAGCTGAGATCAGGAGAGAAAGGCAGGCAGGCTTCAGAGATCTGGCTGGAAAAAAATGGACGCACAGAAACGCTTCCTCTGGGCCTCTGACGTGGAGGAGCTGATTGGCTACGCTGCAGGAATCCCTCTGCCTCTCACCCATGCTTAGAGATGTAAAATTTCCAGAAATTTTGAAGCTCCGGAAAAAAAATGGAAATTGAAAACAATGCTACATTAGGACTCCCCCCCCCTTTTCCAGATCGAAGGTCATTCTGTTACTTTAGGAACGTACAATATGACTATGTAGGGTTGCCAACCCCAGGTGGGGGCAGGGGATCCCCGGGTTTGGAGGCCCTCCCCCTGCTTCAGGGTCATCAGAAAGCGGGGGGAGGGGGAGAGGAGGAGGAGGAAAATGTCTGCTGGGCACTCCGTTATTCCCTATGGAGACCGATTCCCATAGGGTATAATGGAGAATTGATCTGTGGGTATCTGGAGCTCTGGGGGCAGGGTTGGCGGTAGAGGCGCCAATTTTTCCACCTAGCATCCAATGCCTCTCCTGAAAAGACCCTCCAAGTTTCAAGAAGATTGGGCCACGGGGGCCAATTCTATGAGCCCCAAAAGAAGGTGCCCCTATCCTTCATTGTTTCCAACGGAGGGAAGGCATTGAAAAGGTGTGCAGTGGTCCCTTTTCAATGGGATGGCCGGAACTCCCTTTGGAATTCAATTATGCCCGTCACAGCCTTTGCTTCTGGCTCCACCCCCAAAGTCTCCTGGCCCCACCCCCAAAGTCTCCTGGCTCCACCCCCCAAAGTCCCCAGATATTTCTTGAATTGGACTTGGCAACCCTATGACTAAGGGCAATTTTACTAGGCAGGAAATTATTACGACTAGCATATTAAAAATATAGCGTGTACAAAGAGTTATTACAAACTGAATTTACTTTTTAAATAATATTGATTTCTAATTGTGACAACTGGAGCAACCATCTCTTGAACTGTTTATTAAGTTTATGTGGAACAGACAAAAAAAACCCCTCCACAAAACAAGTTTTAAAAATCCAGAAGTAACAATTATTCGTATTTCCTCTCCACAGTATTAAATAAAAATAAAAAAAACTCATTCTCATAAAAAGAATTGAAGGGGGGGGGGGAAGCGTACAGAAGAGAACGTAGGCCTAAGTTTCAATGAATGGGCGTGATCTAGGACTTGCTTGTCCTCAGGGCACAGAAAGTAGAATAATCTGATACCATACATATTTTTTAGAAAGGGTTTGGAAAATATTTGAACCCCTCGTCTTAAAATATTTATTCATCCTGTTAAAATAAAACGTTCCATCATCAATTTTTTTCCCTTTCCTTTCCTTCAATTTTTCAGAAAATACAAAAACAAAAAAAGGCTTTTGGAAAAAAACGGGGGGAAGACTGTTCCCCCCCCCCCCGAATTTTTCTGGCGCTTCACAACTCTACCTGTGCTCAGCTCTGCCATTATATTTGTCATTAAAGCGAATAATAACAAGACACCAGAAGTCTCCAGGGCTTTCTCCTTCCAAGGGGAACCAACCCAGGTCAATCATTATCTCTTGGTGCTTCTTATACCCCATGAAGAAACAGGATAGGCCAGGGAAGCCTGATCTTGTCAAATCTCAGAAGCTAAACAGGGTCGACTCTGACAAATACTTGGATGGGCGACCTCCTTGGAATGCCAGAAGTTGAGAACCACGTCCCTGAACGTCCTGCAGATCACTAGCGGTGTTCCCTCTAAGCAGAGTTAGCGTGAGCTAGCTCACAGATTTTTAGCCTCCAGCTCACACACCTTTGTCTTAGGATGACTCCAGAGCAGCACACTACGTAATTTATGCAGTAGCTCACAACTTTAAATGCCAGTAGCTCACAAAGGAGAATTTTTGCTCACAGGACTGCAACTTAGAGGGAACATTGGTCACTAATAGGGGTCATGTACTAGAGGTACTGTCGAGAAAAGGTTTCTTGCCATAATTTCACGAGTTCATGTCAGCCAATTTCCAATGCTGATTTGTTGTTAATGCTGGACATGTTTTTCATAGTTTATTTGCTATAACGTATTATCATATATTTCGCTGATTAGCTATGTTTTGTTTTGCTTATTAGTTAGTCCATGTAATCATATAACAGAATGGAATGCTATTATATGCAGACTCACAAACACACCACGGCTTTTCTTTCTCTGGCTGGCCTTGAGATACAGAGGAAGATGACGCCATTGGATTTATATTCCCCCCTCCACTCAAGAGTCTCAGAGCAGCTCACAATCTCCTTTATCTCCCTCCCCCAAACAAACACCCTGTGAGGTAGGTGGAGCTGAGAGGGCTCTCACAGCAGCTGCCCTTTCAAAGACAACCTCTGCCAGAGCTATGGCTGACCCAAGGCCATTCCAGCAGGTGCAAGTGAAGAAGACGACTGTAGATTTTATACCCCGCCCTTCTCTCTGAATCAGAGACGGCTTACAACCTCCTGTATCTTCTCCCCCCACAACAGAGCGGCTTACAACCTCCTGTATCTTCTCCCCCCACAACAGACACCCTGTGAGATGGGTGGGCTGAGAGAGCTCTCACAGCAGCTGCCCTTTCAAGGACAGCTCTGTGAGAACTATAGCTGACCCAAGGCCATTCCAAGCAGGTGCAAGTGGAGGAGTGGGGAATCAAACCCAGTTCTCCCAGATAAGAGTCTGCACACTTAACCACTACATCAAACAGGTGCTATCTGTACTGCTGAAAAGCACTGCTTGGAGTTTTACTTTTAAAGAAAGCACTTAGCGACTGTGGGGGGAGGGGGTGGGTCGAGAACATAACAATTCAAATGCTTACTACCACTTTTGCGCACCTTTGGTTGCTGATGTCATTAACTGCCATGCATAGCGTAAAAATTTCTGGCCAATGAGGTTAGTTCTAACAAGAAACGTCTTCCTGTGAACACGTATCTTTTCAATAAAGTCTTTACCTGATTCAAATCAAAGAGGACGAGTTGATGAGAGCTACACAGAACCTGACAGGCAGCCATCACTTCCAGTTGCTCACGCACACACTCAGGCATGCGCACACAAATATGTGCATATAAATACAACACCCCCGCTCCAAAAAAAAGAAGCACGGCATATGCCACAAGTCCTTCATTCAGAGAATAATCATAGTTTTCTCCTGGCCCTGTATTCTAGCCTGCCATGAAAGAAGGCCCATTTTCCAGAGTCCAGCCTGGTTGGAAAAAAGCCTAAGCTAAGATCTTGAACACCTTTGCCTAGTGCCCAGCTAAAGGAGGTAGTGAGGGGTCAATGACCAGCCAAAATACCTGACATTGGGGCCAGCCGATCAGCATGAATGACTCATCATATCAGATACCACTTGGGACTCCTTACCCCAAAAGGTGTGATTATATTCTCACTGGCATCCCCCTTAGCAGGACCTGAACCCACCACTCCTGGTACTGGGCCCTGGTGTTCCTCCCTGTTGTCCTGCCTGGGGGGGGGGGGGGTCTGGACCTTTCCCGCCTAGCAAAAGGATGCCGCGCCCCCCACCCTAACCCAGTGCAGGAGGGAGCATTGTGTACCCCAGCCTCTGCTAAATGGGCTGCGGAGGGTGGGGCAGGAGTGATGGAGCTGGAGCACCCATGTTCTCTCCCTGAGTGTCCACTTTGCAAAACGCTGCTGCAGGAGGGGACCCGAACCCCCATCCATGGCACTCCCTGGTGTGTTTGTATGCCATGATCCTCACAGTGACGAATGCCTGTGTGCCATTTCGTCCTCCTGGCCTTGGGTATGATATCAGGGGGTGTGGCCACATCAGCATGCTCCTCCCCTTGCTGCCTATCAGCTGTGATTGGTGTGTGCTGCTGATGTTGCTAGAGTTTTTTTTTTAATGTTC